>NW_011628072.1:161743-165404 GCF_000512975.1 Sesamum indicum | reverse complement strand
TTAGGAAAGAGTATATTGAGATTCCTAGAATTTTCAAGGAGTTCGCTAAGGTAATGACACCAGACCCTATCAGGATACCTAAAATAGGTGGTGTTGATATTATTATAAAAGATCACCCAGTTTTAGATCGGACACATAGCTCTAGGACTGAGTTTTTAGTCGGATGTCCTTTTTAGAAGATAGGATTATAGGCTACAAAGGAAAGGAGAAAGAGTTATTAAAAGCTTTAACTCCTCAAGGGATTAGGGTAGATAACGTAAAACTTAGATGCCCTGAAAGATGGAAAGAAATACAAGTTATATTCGACATGACTAAGAAAGAGAACTTTTTTCCTTGTGATGACTTATATCATTTGCAGCAACCTGTTGTTGGAAAATATGAGGGCATGTTAGAAATAGCAGGCCATGAAATTTTAGTTGCAGGTGTTGCAGGACGAGAAAATAGGAGTATGACTTTGAAGTTAAGTTTTCTCGAAGATCATAAACCATGGGGAAGAAAATGTAACGGGATGGAATTCAGTCTTGATGGTGTTACCATAAGGATTGAATGACAAGTCCCTTTTCCATATACATATCGGTTGGTATGTTGTATGATCAATATAAGACAGAATATTTTTCAGCTTATATTGATTCAGGATCAGGAATTTGCACGGCAAAGCCTGGAGGTTTCCCTAAGAAAGCAAGGGAAAGCTTACCCGTTATTGCAGGAAGGGATTTTTCACAAAAAATCCTGATACTCAATAAGCGAATACGAGAAGCCAAGATCATGATTGGAGGAGCATTTGGATCACCCTGGTTTAGGGTAAAAACACCTCCTATTTACTTTCATGAACAAGAGCCGGATATCCTGGTAGGTAACAATTTTATTCAAATATTTGCAAGATATATGCAGGATAATCAAAGGAATCAATCTGTTAATCTTTACAACTAACTGTGGTAGTGAGATATAGGTCTTGCGAAGAGAAAAGGCATTTAACAGGATAATGCCAATAAATTTTCGCAGCAAACGTGGTGACTTTGATGCCAGATTAACTCATCCAAAAATGCAGGATAAGAGGAAATTTGGTAAGGTCCTTTTGTCTTTCAGGCAGTAGGGACTCATACACAGCGATAGCTTCTATAAGGAATCCGAGGAGGAAATTCTGAACCTTAAAGAAGCACTACTGGAAATGAAATCGCTATATAGTAGCGAAGAAAACAGGCTTTCTCTTCAGAATGTCAAGAGGCTCATCCAGAGGAACTTCAATGAAAATCCTCTAGCTTGGTGGGATAGGAACAAGTTCGAAGCTACTCTGAAGGTCAAAGATGAATGCAAATATGAGTATGTTCGATACAAACCTATTCAGATGAACATGGAGGATAAGAAGGATATGCAGATGATAATCAAAGAGCATATCAGTCTTGGACTCATTGAACCCGGAGTCTCTACCTACAGTAGCCCTGGATTTCTGGTAAGAAACCATGGTGAAATAAAGAGAGGTAAACCTAGGTTGGTTATTAACTATCAAGGTATTAACAAGATATTAGAATTTGATGGTTATTAAATTCCTAGTAGAGAACATTTAATTGATTGCATTAAAGGAGCAAAAGTGTTTTCTAAATTCGATTCCAAGTCTGGTTTTTATCAGATTAAAATGGAGAATGAATCAAAGAAATTTACTGCATTCTCCACTCCACAGGGACAATATATCTGGAATGCTTCCAATGGGTTTAGCTAACGCACCCCAGATATTCCAAAGAAAAATGGATAATCTTTTTAAAGATTACTTTGAATTTATGTTTGTCTATATTGCCGACATATTGATTGCATCAAAAAATATGAAGGAACATATTAAACATCTTGAAATATTTTCTGATGCATGTTATAGGGAAGGTTTAGTACTTTCTAAAAAGAAAGCTACTATTGCAGTCAATAAGATTAAATTTTTAGGAATCCTTATTGACGAAACAGGAATTGAGATGTAGGACCATATTGTGGAGAAAATCCACAATTTTCCAGATGTACTCGAAGACAAGAAGCAACTGCAAAGCTTCTTGGGAGTTGTTAATTTTTGCAGGAATTTTAAGTATCTTGCAAGATACAGAAAGGATTTCCGACCACTTCTGAAAGAAACGGAGAATTCAAAATGGAAATGGGAAGAAATCCACATGAAAAGGGTTCGTGAGCTGAAACAAGTTTACTGTAACCTTCCAAAGCTTGCTATACCGCAAGATGGAGATGAATTGGTAGTCTACACAGACGCCAATGATTACAGACGGGCGGCGGTTCTCATGAAGAAGACAACCATAGGGGAAGAACCCTGCAGATATACCGGAGGGTTGTTCTCAGAACAACAAGCCAAAGTTTGGCACATAAACGAGAAAGAATTCTTTGCGGTTGGGAAGGCTTTCAAGAAATGGCCTTTATTTTTACATGCTAAAGAATTTACTTTAAAAGTTGACAATACTAATGTTAAGGCTTTCTTAAAAAATAAATTAGAATTAAAAATAGAGAAAGCTCGTATTATCAGATGGCAAGCTGAATGCCAATATTATTGCTATAATATTGTCATTATAAAATCTCATGAAAATGTTGTTGCAGATTTCCTAACGAGAGATGGAGGCATCTGAAGCAAACTCCATCATATTGAGACTCAGGCACCTTAGGGAAAACCTCGAGTAGCTTGACAGAAAGTTCGAACAGCTAGCGGTGAATGCCCAAGTTGCCAAACAAATTCAAAGAGCTGATCTAGACACTGTCCAGGTCGCAATAAGGAGTTCTTTATTAGCATCCACTTCGATGTGGAATCTACCATCCAGATCAATTCCCCCTATTCAGCCTATAGAAAATTCAGAAATTGACCAAATAACTCAACATCAGGATGGATACGCAGGAATAAAATTTTGTAGACAAAATTCATTAAAAACAAATAGAACTTCGTTCTCTCATCCTATCTCCCCTCCTAGACACTCAACTTCAGAAATAATTAGACCTACCTCTTCAAAATTTCAAGGAATAAGAATAGATCAAAACCTTGCACAACCAATATATCAAGATTATGAGGAAACAGGATCCCCCAATTTTGCACCATCACAAATTCTTACAATTACCAAAGAATTTTTAATAGATAAAGAATTTATTAAAAAAGACTTTCTTCCTGAAGAAATATTTTCAATAGAAAATGGTTCATGAGTAATTTCTCTGAACCCCAAAGAGCAAACATCATATCTAAATGGTATGAGTACATTTCACACACTAAAAAAAATATTCCTTTTTTCTCCTATTTATTTCAAACATATTGAGATGATAAATTAGCAGTCATCCAAAAAACTCTCAAAAAATGAAGAAAGCTTGATGAGTCAATAATCTCCAGCGAACATCCACCTTTAGAGGAATCCGGTATCTCCATAAAAGGCCAAATCATCAAATGTCTTCCAGTAAGTGAACCATCTACCAATGAGGTCAGCACTGTTCAGATTAAACAAAATAATTTTTATTTAATCCTCCTCCATTCCATAGGAAAACAATTAGATCGAATAGAAAACTAAATTGAAGAAACTTTAGAAAAGAAAGAGCCTTCATCATTCTGTCTAATAACGTTTAAAGATCAAACTCTTCACATCACTGCTAATAATCTTCATTTTCAAATTTCTGATCATATACCAAAATTAAATTCAGAAAA
>NW_011628072.1:155838-161520 GCF_000512975.1 Sesamum indicum | reverse complement strand
GTCAATTAAAAGGTTGGTGGGATAATACTATAACTGTTGAAGCCAAAACTCAAATTCTTTCAAGTGTTAATGATAGGATCGCATATTGGGCTTATTTCATATAATATTTTGGCCTATTTTGTGACCAAATGCTCCTAATTAAATATTATTTTGCAGCATTAGTACAAATAAAATGGAAAATGAAGAAAAATACGAAAATGGAAATTCAGACAAGACTCCAACTCAATTTTTCGCAAGAGTTTGGAGCTGCTTGGACTACCTTTGATGAAGGAGGAGTTTAACTAGCATCATATTCTATTTCTATAAATCTTTTAGTTCAATTAGGAATCTACTTGTAATCCTAGTAGAATTAGGTATCTAGCTATTATATATAGGTGATGTAATTCACTTTAAGGGACAACTTTTGAACTCTTCTATTTCTCTAGTTTTAATAATATTTTCGTACTTTACTTTTCATGTGTTCTTCTATTAACATGTCAGGCTAAATTCCTTATTTTTTGGTTAAGGTATGGTGATTGCTTAATTCGTAATATATTGTGAGATCTAATCTGCTCCTTTTACACTTGTTAAATGAATGTTCATGCTATTTTCTATGCTTTTATTACAAACGTCTGATTCATGAATGATTCGGCCGGTTATTCATTGTCAAGAAGGTTTGCTTAGCTAATGGGACTTTATAAATTCGTGTATTTGTTTATTTAGTTCAATGCTTAGTAGCAACGTAGCATGATTAATTATGTCATATTAATTAGTTGTGTTATGGGGAATGTATGATCTAGTTTAAACGAATTATCCTCGTAGGAGTTTGTTAATTAGAATCCGGCCTTCTAATTCTTAATGTTGTTAATAGATTAAATCTTGTGGACGTTCCCATGGTTGTCTATTAATTAGGGATCTAGTCAACGGTCATACCTTGGCTGATGAAATGGTAAGGAAAGGTAAGTTGTTAGGTTGTACCAACACTATAACTGATTTATTTATTTATACATGTGTTATTCTTGCATCAATGATCAATTCACAAGAATCAAGCATGATCTAACTTCAACCGAAGAATCTCACTCTCATATTTTCGTCAGGTAGTTTCAATTGTTTTCTAGTTTATTTAGTTTTAATTATTTCTTTTTATCATCAAATCTCCCCTCTTTTATTTTCTTTTTCTCAAAGAAATCAACTTAAAGCCAGTCTCTGTAGAATCTACCCTACTCTCACTTTCACAAGTGTTGTAGGAATTATTTTTTGTGGTCTCTACACCCATCAGTTAAAAAAGATCAAGAAGGAAGTATTATTAATAATGATGAAGGAAGACCTATTTCTAATGCAATATCTTCTCTAATATATACAATTATTATTCATCTTATAGGAAATCCTCAAATATATCAAGAAAGAAATTAAAAATTTAAAGTGTAGAAAACTCCATGATTTTAGATGGTATAAAGATGTCTTTTTATCCAAAATTTGTTAAAGAAATGATGCAGATAGTTATTTTTGGAAAGAAAAAATTATTTCAGGATTACCAAAATCGTTTGCAGAAAAAGTCCGTGAAAATATTCAAGAAAAATATGAAAATACTGCATCCCTTTCTTATGAAAAATTTTAAATCATATTAATTTTGTAGGATTACAATTGTGCAATGAATTTTACCTTAAAAGCCCAATTAAAGAAACAAAATATTACTATAAGAAAAGAATTAGGAAGTTGGTGTAAACAATTTGGATTTTAAAAAATAAGGTCACCATCATCATCATCAAAGTCAAAACACTATAACAATCATAGACATAGATCATCAAAGAAAACTTATTTTAAATCCTCTAATAAACCATTTTCTAAACCAAATTTCCAAAGAAAAAATTTGTCAAAGAAAAAGTATTCTAGTGTCCCTAACTCCATTACATGTTATAAATGTCAAAAATCAGGTCATTATGCCAATATTTGTAGAATGCGAAAGAAAATTTATGAATTAAGTCTAGGAGAAGAATTAACAAACCAATTATTAAGAATTTTAGATGAAGAAGATTTAAAAGTATTTGAAATTGAAAATTCTAACTTAGAAGAACAACTAGTTCAAATCCAAACAGATGAAGGATATTTCTCCTCAGAAGAAGAATCCCAAAACTCTAATTCAGAAAATAATAATGAATGTAATAGTTGTAATTATGTCTTTGTAATAAACAAATAGCTACCTTAACTAACCAATTTTTCTTAATCTTAGATCTTATTGATAAAATCCAAAATCCTGAAGATAAAGAAATTTACCTCCATAAACTTCAAGAATTAATTTCAAATGAAATCCTTAGAAAATAAAATCCCTCCTAAAACAGATTTCTTAGAGATTATGAATATGTTTCATTCTTCTAATTCTAAAGTTTCAATATCTGACCTAAAACATGAAGTTAGACAATTAAAAAAGGAAGTTAAAACTTTAAAAGAAAACCATGATCAATTACAACAGGAAATTTTAATCATAACACTTCAAAATCAAATTTCCAAAGAAAATTCCAACAAAGTATCCCCATCTAAAGTTTCTGAAGAAGAAGAAACGTTCGTTAATACCATCGCTAGAATTGCTTATCAAAAATGGTATGTAACAATTAATTTAGTTATTGAAGATTTTAAATTAAATGCTATAGCTTTAATGGATTCAGGAGCAGACATGAATTGTATTAAAAAAGGATCAATCCCCACTAAATATTTTGAAAAAACTAAAGAAAAATTCTCAGCTGCTAATTCAGCTAATCTCAAAATTAACTTCAAACTTTCAAAAGCCCATGTGTGTAATAATGGAATTTGTTTTAAAACAACTTTTGTGCTAGTTAAAGATCTTAATACTCCAATAATTTTAGGAAATCCTTTCCTTCAAATGCTTTATCCAATTAATGTAAGTTCTGAAGGGATTAGAACTAAAGCCATGGGAAAAGATATCTTATTTCAATTTCAATTCCTTGTAACCCAAAGAGATATTAAAATAGTACAAGATACTTTTATATTTCAAGAAATTAGTAATAAAGAAAAACAAATTCTCTTTTTAAAAGATGAAATATCTCATAAAAAAATAGAAGAACAAATTTCTGCACCTTTCACTCAAAAGAAAATTTCTTGAATTTCAAAATCAAATTAAAAAACAAGTATGTTCAGAATTACCAAATGCATTCTGGGAAAGGAAAACACATGTTATCACTCTCCCTTATGAAACAGATTTTGACGAAAGACAAATTCCTACTAAAGCTAGGCTAATACTGATGAATCTAGAATTATTAGAATATTGCAAAAAAAAATTCAATATCTTCTTAATAAAAAACTAATTCGCCCTTCAGAGTCTCCTTGGTCTTGTCCAGCTTTTTATGTCTAGAAAAATGCAGAATTGGAAAGAGGGACACCTAGTTTAGTTATAAAGAAATCATCTTTAAATAAAGCATTAAGATGGATTAGGTATCCCATACCTAATAAAATAGATCTTCTTAAAAGACTTTATAATGCAAAAATATTTTCTAAATTTGATATGAAATCTGGATTCTGGCAAATTGAAATCGATGAAAAAGATAATTATAAAATAGCTTTTACTCTCCCATTTGGTCAATTTGAGTGGAATGTTATGCCATTTGGGTTAAAAAATGGTCCTTCAGAATTTCAAAAAATTATGAATGATATTTTCACTCCATATACTTCATTCACCATTGTTTATATTGATGATGATTTAGTCTTCACTGAAAATATAGAAAAACACTAGAAACATTTACAAATATTTCTTAAATCCATGAAAGATAATGGCTTAGTTGTATCAGCCCCTAAAATAAAACTCTTCCAAACTAATATCAGATTTTTAGGACATCAAATTCATCAGGGAACTATTGTCCCAATTCAAAGATTTCTAACTTTTGGGAAAAATTTTCCAAACCAAATTTTAGACAAAACTCAACTACAAAGATTCTTAGGAAGCCTAAATTATGTTTCAGATTTTTATCCAAATCTTAGACAAACATGTAAACCATTATATGAAAAATTAAAAACTCCACCACCAGCTTGGACCCAAATTCATACAAATTTAGTGGAAAACTTAAAAATAGAAATTAAAGAAATTCCTTATCTAAGTATATGCCATCCAACTGCACTAAAAACTGTACAAACAGATGCATCCGAACTAGGATATGGAGGTAGTCTTGGTTAAATTATTAATAATAAAGAAACAATAGTAAAATATATTCTGGAGCTTGGAAAACTACAGCTCAGAAAAATTATCCTACAATAAAAAAGGAAATATTATCTATTGTATTGTGCATTTCTAAATTCAAAGATGATTTGTCAAATAAAAAATTTCTCTTAAAAATGAATTGTCGAGCTACAAAAGATGTACTTACAAAAGATGTTAAAAATTTAGTTTCAATTTTTGGAAGATGGCAAACTTTATTATCTGTATTTGATTTTGATATTGAATATATTAAAGGAGCTCACAATCACATTCTTGACTATTTGACAAGAGAGTTCTTGCAGGGATGTCAAAATTAGGTGAAGATTCAAAGCTAAAGGTAAGCCCTTTACCAAAGCCAACAACCCAAATTCTCAAATTTGAATACCCTTCTCTAATAACAGAGAAGACCCAATTGAAACCCCAAAATCTTCAAATTTTGAAGCCACAAATTTCGCAGAATCCAAAACCATTACGGGTCTTACCCCCATCTCTCCAACCAAAAACACAAAGTCTTACCCAAACAACCTCAAACACACCATCATTACCACAAACTCCTATCCAAATTACCAACAGATTTACCCCTTTGGGGGAAACCAATTCCTTTTGCCCCTTCCAAACTCACTTAAACTGATAAAGACACAGCAAGAACTTCTACTGCTAGGCCTACCAGTTCCCAATCCAATTCACCAATCTCGCCATATTTTGGGAAAACAAATTTTCACCTTGATTGTGTAATTGAGGATGAATGGATAAATGAACAAACTCAAGATAATCCTGTTTTAATGGCAACAATGGTTCTTGATGAAAAACATAACAGGATTTATGGAGATCTTCAAAAGACCCAACAGTTCTATGAAGAGATTCTTGTCTCAACAAGATCTATTTTTATTCAAAATATGCCCCCTAAAAGAGCCCCAACCAACTCCTCACAAATTGGCTATAGAAAAATTTTAATAAATTCCATTCTTTCTTTGTCCGACTGGGGAAAAAGTCCCTATGACCTCAAAAATATACCAAATAAAAAATATCCTTTGATATCCTATTGGGACTATATCAAAGCGTTTCAGCAATTCCTTCTTAAACAAAATGAGAAAAATACCATGTCTTTCTATTTTCTTTTTGTCACTAAAATTTCTCCAGAGAAAATTCCAAATTGGTTCGTCAGATGGTAGTATTATTTTGGTCCGGTACCACAAATTCTTCCAAAGACGGTCCAAGAGGCATTCAAATTCTTCCAAAGACGGTCCAAGAGGCATTCAAATTCTTCCAAAGACGGTCCAAGATCAATATGTTTCCAGGACAACATCTCCCCAATTTACTTAAATTCTACATCCAATTTAATTTGACTTGAATTTTGAAAATCGAACCTCAATTCAAGCCCATCCAAACTGATGAAGATACAGTTATATTTTCCTTATGGAAGAAATGCTTTGTAAAATGGTGGGACAAAATGAATACAGAAACATTTGAACAAACAACAATTTTGGAGTGGTTCAAGC
>NW_011628072.1:148410-155780 GCF_000512975.1 Sesamum indicum | reverse complement strand
AAAAAATAAAAAATAAAAAATCCAAAAATTCATTTCAGCTTTTGCAGCCCACTTGCTGCATTATGGAGGCTTGATTGACAGCCAGAACTAGCAAATAATTCAAGTGCATGATGAAGATCAACCATTTCTATAGATAGAGGCTTTCTAGGAGGGAAAAACACAACTTATTTTTGAGAGCTTTTCTCACACACTCTCTAGCATTTGCTTCGTCCAAGTTCTTTCTCTTGTACTTTGTCCATTTCCTCTTCATTCACTTCTTCTTACAGAAATAGGATGTCTTGTATAAGTAATATCTTTGTACATCTAATTTTTCTGTAAAATCTTTGTATACAAATTCGGATACTCAAGTAAGTTTTCTTCTACTCATAATTGTCTTTAATTTATTTGGTTGTTATATTTATTGTAATATGATTTATTGCATTATATAATTTATTTTTATTGTTATTGTTGTATTCATTTTTAGATCTTTATATTTTCTTACATGATTTCAAATATGGTTGTAATATATATATATATGGCTCTTCTATGGTTAAAGAGATAGAACAACAACAAAACTATAACCCCTCTTCGTGAAATACTTTGAGAGAATATTTGCTGAGTGTGAAAGAAACCTCTTAGTGGATTCAGAGTGATTATAAATGAAGCCCAAGTGGTTTCTTTGTGGGTTTTTGTGTCTTGGTGGCTTTGTGGGTTTTTTGCAACCATGAGCATTGACGGCGGGTGGTGGCGCTAAGGCATTCGGTTGCCGGATCTGGCTCCTGAGCCAGTTAATTTACTGCTTTCCATATTGCTATTTTTCTGTTACTCTTTCTTTAATTATTGATATGAAATTATTGTATAAGGGTCTTCAAATCACCATTATCTCCGGATCTGGCTCCTAAGCCAATTACTTTACTGCTTTTCATATTGCTATTTTTCTGTTATTCTTCCTTTATTCATTGATATGAAATTATTGTATAAGGGTTTTCAAATCCACCATTATCTCTGTAGTTATTGTTTCATTTGGGTTCATCACTTTGTGGATAAATTCCCAACAGATCTCATCATATTATCTTCCACGATTCTTTGAAATTCCTCGCTCTTTCTATTTCTCCCTCTCTTGTTCCTTGTTTCTCGTTATCTTAGTGTGATGCCGATGTTTGTGTGCTTTATTGCGCTTTGACTTCTCTTTTATTTTCTCTCTTTCCATTTCTCCTCCTTCAAATGGTCCCTTTTATCACATATTCGATGTTGTGCTCATATTGACTATTATGTACTTTAATTGTCTGAACAAAGCATAATCAATTACTTTCCTAGCCCGTAGTATTTGTTTGACCACAAAAGGTTTTATCTATTGATGTATTTTGGTATTTGATGCTATTATTTGCTTAAAAATATAAAAAATATAAAATTTGTACATTGTCACCTCCGAGAAACAATGAATCATATCGGAGTATAATATTTTCAAGTGATCTTGTCATATTATCTTTTCTCGTTATCTTAGTGTGATGCCGATGTTTGTGTGCTTTATTGCTCTTTGACTTCTCTTTTATTTTCTCTCTTTCCATTTCTCCTCCTGGACACTATTAGTTACTCAATGCACCCAATTTATAACATCTATTTCCTTTCAGTTACCCCAAAATAATGGTTGTAAGTCCAAAAGTATTCTTTTTCCCAGTAACTAACTTATTGTTAAAGCAATGATGTGATGCTTCTAACTTTCATCTAATATATCCTGACCCTTTTGGTTGTTCTTCTGTAGGTTATCCACTTTTGCTCCTTGGAAAACCCTAAAAAGGATGAATTTTGTTTACAACTGTGAGTTCAATAGAAGACAGACTTTTAATTCTGGAGTGTAATTTCCTATGTTATGAATGGTATATTAATCCACTTAACGATGCTATTCAAATTCCACTAATTGTGAAGGTCAAAGATTGATTCATATGATGACGTTGTTAAAAAAGTAGCAAACCAACTCGGAGTCGATGATCCGTCCAAACTACGGCTTACATCACACAATATCTACTCTCAGCGACCAAAAGCTCATCCTATAAGATATCGTGGAGTAGAAAATTTGTTAGAGATGTTGCTGCATTATGACCAAGTATGCATTCATACAACTCTAAGTCGGGGTTCATTTGATGAGGGTGTGAAACTAACAAAGTGCATACATATGCAAGATTTTGCCAATTTATTATATAATTAGCAAACAATAAATATCTTATTTGTTTTTCATATATAGCTGGAAACTCACAGTATTGCGCTGCCAAAAGAAAGTACTGTTGGTGATGTGCTTGAGCATCTCAAGGAGAAGGTAATATAGCTGACAAGTTATTACCGGGAGTGTGCGTTACTGTGTTCCTAGAATTCTAAGATTTGTCGCATAACATAGCTTTATATGATTTTTAACTGTTGCAATGTTTACATTAAATAGGTTAAACTTTCTCATGCAAATGCAGAGCTCAGGTTACTGGAAGTATTCTCTCACAAGATCTATAAGGTCCTGAATTATTGCATTTTCTTTTTGTTTCATTCATTAGATTTCGTAATATTAATATCAAAAGAATATGATTCTAAACTTTTACCTAATAATCCAAGTTAAATAGTTAAATTCAATTTATTTTACATTGAAAAATCTTGTATGGGTTGACTACACACAAATTGCACGTGTCGGAGATATGCACTCTGACTTGGAAGTTGAGTCTCAGTACTTCCTAGGTTTTTGTATTTTGCCCATGTGGTCTTCAATTAGTAAATTGTATGTTGTGTTTCCAAATGGATGTTAGAAATTCCTTATGTCTAGCCTTCTATGCTTATTTTTTCAAGTTGCTGAAACTTGAAGTTCCTACAGATATATTCTAATAGTGATAAGATTACAGCAATAAATGACAATCGCTGGACTTTACGAGCAGAGAGGTCAGTTTCTATCTCTATACATATTTTTGTCTATGTATATAAATGCTTGCATTTTTCAGGTGATACACATAACAAAAAATATCTTGCTAATTGCTTTCCATGTTAGTACTGTGTATTTGATAGGCTACGACACTTTTTCATTTAAAATTGGCTTCCCCATATGTTCATCTTTAATATCAACAATTTCTCCACTTTTATAATTTCTCATTGCAGATTCCAGAGGAAGAGAAATTTCTTGGACCAAGTAAATGTTTGATCCATGTGTGTCACTTCATGCATGAGGATGCTCAAAACCAGATGGTATGAAAATGATAATGATGGTATGATGCTTATGTGTTTAGGCATGCTGCAACTTCTACTTTCTGCTTGAATCTTCTCCATTATGCAGTGGAGATTTGCTTTTATGTCGCATAGTCCTGTAAAATACTTGGAGGACTCAGATACTTTGTTCGACCATTTCCAGGTCTCATTCACTATCTCACACAGACACACTCTGTGACAATATTTATATGCAGATGCGCTTAAATTTCATAATATGTTTTGACTCTACAGAGAAGCAGTTTTTTGTGTTTCTTGGGAGCAATATCTTGGACTGGAACACATTAACAATACACCTAGAAGGCCTCCTACAGCAACTCAGGTAATCTATACCTTTATATATTTTCATATTTTTTTTTAATAAATTTGATTTTGTTGCTCGATGTTGATAATCTTGCCAAAAGTTGAACACTATGTTTCATTTCATTTTTATTTGTTTTTATGTATTTTGTGGACATAGAGAGAGAAAAACAAAGATAAATAACTATGTATTAGAGATAGTGTGTATGTTTGGATTTACTTTTGGAGATAATATAAAGGGAAAAAGATTCGAATAGTCCTCTATTTATATTCCAAAATTATTTTTGTCCTTTAACTTTGAAAATATTAGTTTACTCCTGTATCTTTTCATTTTGCTTAGATTCGGTCCTTCAGTCAATTTTATGATCATTTTGCCATTTTTGGTAATAAAGCCTAATAGTCCATTTTTAATGCTTTAAAAACGGCCTAACATGCTTTCAAAATAAATTAAGCCCTCATAAATTCGTAACTTCTTCTGGCCGTCTTTTTTTGGGTATTCCAAGTCCTCCATTTTACGTGCTCCTTCCAACCACACTACCGAAATAGATGGTTCACAGGTACATGGCTTTTTCAACAATGAACAACAACCCTTCATTTCCTACATTAGGACCTAGAAGACACTCCAATATAGGGACTTAATAGAATTTTGGACAATAAATTGGTCAAAAGCCTTACTTTTATTGAAGAAATATATAGAATATTACATACATATTATTCCTCCATTGGAGGAAATATCTGTTTAGCCTCTGATAGGATGGAAGACTTTACTTATTGGGGAAACACCATAAACTAGGAAATCTAGAAATACAAAGACTCAGAATTCAAAAATATTATGCTTTGAAGAGTTGGAGATGATTTTTCTGACGATCCCCATCTGCTTCATTGCACCCTTATTTATAGGCGTCCGCAGAAAAAAATTATAGAAAAATATTATAGTTTAGAGATATATTTTAATTTAGAAAAAATATATATTAATTTCCAGAAAATATATTAAATGAAAGTAATTTCAAAAATTATATTTTAATTTTATAAAAATATATTTTAAATAATTTTAAAAAACTATATTTTAATTTTGAAAAAACTATAATTTTAATTTCATGTGCTATATATTTTCAGAAAATTTTGTAATTTCAAAAAAATATATTTTAATTTCAAAAGAATATGATATATTTTCAAAAATAATTACTGAAACTAATTTTTAAGAATCTGTTTATGAAAATATTTTCGAAAAAATTTTCGCAAATTTGTAACCAAAATTTTTTTTCAGAAACATATAAAAAAAAAGACAGGGCAAATAAAATCTAAAGAAGAAAACTGACCAGAAGGCGAATGGGCGAAGAGGCAAACGGACGGAGGAAGTGGGCGGCCGACAAGGGACGGTAGAATGCGTCAGCGGGAGGCGAACGGGAAGAGAGAGAGAGAGGGGAGGTGATCGAGGGAGAAAGAGAGGGAGAAAGAGAGGGCGAGAAGAAAAAATCTGTTAAGTTTCAAATATATATTAAGTTTTGGAATGGGCTTAGAAATGCTCTTTTATAACTAAACCGTTCCTAAGTCCGTTCCGAAATAAGATAAATGACATCATTTCATGTGCTAAATAGATTTTGGGTGAATATTTGACACGGTCACTTATTGAAATACTTGTTACTAAAACCGTTCCAAACATCTCAGACGATCTCATTATAGGGTATATTTTGAAAGATCATTACTATATTTGTATTAATCGTTCCAATACAAGTGTTAAAATTAATTTTTTTTATTAAAAAAATTTAAAAATGAAGAAAAAATCATTCCTGACATGTTAATGATCAAAGAAAAAGTTGTCCATAAATTTATGTAGATCATTCGACACATATAATTGTTGTTGATATATTGATACATGTTCAACAGATTAAGTAATTTGTATATCTAATATTGCTAGTGTTACATAGATGGTAGTAGCCTCTTACACTGTTATACTGTCTCGCCTAATCAAATAGTTAAAATTTTAGTCAGATTGTTGCACATGATTGAATCGAAAAATATTACATTCGATGAAGTTTTGGAATTTTTTGTTATACGGATACTGAGTTGTAGTATCTGATTTACAATCAATGAGGTCGAAAATGATGCAACTATCAGTCAGACATGTATAATATTTATATGCATTTAAGTTTGAAATAAATCGAGCTCACGGATGTGGAGATATCGTATGCGGAAAGTGAGCTAGGCATAATTTTTGCCTTTTAGGAATGCTTTTGTTTTAATTTTAGGTACGGTTTTATTAGTATTCATTTCGTGAACAATTTCATTATACTTTTAGGAACGATTTAATATAAATTTAATGTACGAGCAGTCAAATATTCAATGACAGTTCCTAATATTGAATTTTCCTCCAGTTTCCCTATGGCGCCAATTGAAAATTGTCTGAAACTATTACAGGAACATTCAATTTATTATGACCTTTTCGAAATTGTGCATTTTCCTCATTGTTTTGAATAATTTTATAATTTTTTCATCAATGATATTTATTTATTTGTCCGTTCTTAATGTTACATTTGATTATATGCGCATACAATGAGGACGGTTACAATAGGAACAATTTTTATATTGATCGTAGCTATTTGAAACGGGTTAGGAACGATTTTCGCTATTTATAAATATTCCTAAATAGAACAAATATTTTTAAGAAAATATTTAATTAATCAGAAATTTATACAGGGATTATTTACAAATGTCTGATTACAGAAACACTGAACTTTCAATCATAATTATTGTCTTCTTGGAAGGCTATGGTGATACTAGTTTTCAGTTATATGTAAATGGTGAATAGTCTAAAATTAAATGTATATTCAGATTTAATGGTGATGTGGTCGCTTGAAATAATTTCAAGTGGAATGCCACAATGGTTTTCATCATGGAAGTCAAATGTATAGTGACTTTAATAGTTGCTCAGGAAGTGTTTTGGATGAAAACCACATCCAATGGTTCAGTGTGAAGTCTAGCACGGCCAAACCAGTAGTTACTTGTTGTATAACAACTAGGCAATGGAACAAGTAAAAGGGTCGAGATCTCATCACATATCCAAGGAATATTCTTAGACACTACCATCAATTTGAAACGATGGTAGGAAGAGATGACATGCGGTTGGGCCGCGTCATTTCGACAGAAAATATGGTAGACCCGTGGGACTGAGCTGGTATCGCAGATTGCTCACTCAGATATGTTTGAGGGATATGGGTGATTGGCGTTAGGTCAAATGGGAGATTCTTAGAATCGGTGACCAGAAACCCAATCGGATTGGAGGTTTTGTGAACCATTTACCAATCTTTATGAATGTGATAATATCTTGGTGAATGTAGTAAGCATTCATCCGTGGCACCATGTGTTTGTTGTGCTTACTCTTTACGTTGAGCAGTGTTTTTAATGTCACAATAAATGCCCATAGACTAATTGAATAACCCATGTAGTTGGGTTGCGCATTGGATGATAGCTAAGAAACCAACTTCTGAAGGTTGGTCTGAAACATTCTAAGTCGAGGACCTCGGGACTGGACTAGCACTAAGTATTGCATTTATTGGATGAGTGTCGTATTTCATCGGCAACAGACGTGGGATGTTTATCCAATTGTAGTGGATTAGTTGATAACGTTATTAACCGATTGAACTGACTCGTGGGAATCATCAAATGGAAGCCTTAGAGGCTTGATTTGTGTGACTTGAATTCCCGGCTTCGATAATACAGCATCAGTCCTTAAACTTGAGGAATCATGGTAGTAGCACGATATGATGGCCTATATCTTGGATCTGGCGAGAGATGACTTTATCTTCAATGTGGTCGTTATAAGCTTTGTCCAGTTTAGTCAGAATATGTATTGAGGA
>NW_011628072.1:142986-147930 GCF_000512975.1 Sesamum indicum | reverse complement strand
AGGGAAAGAACGCACGTTGCTGTTCATCTAAAGAAACAAAAGGTAAAGTTTCACTTTATATTTTTGTGCCTTTTGTTTCATCCTCTAGCTGCGTCTAGCATGCTTATATAATTATTGTTATGCTTTTGACAAACACTGAACAATCGAGAATTTCAAAAAGAACACCCTTTTGAATCGTTTTAATTCTTTTTATTTCAATTTCTGCGGCGTTTCCGTGCCATACCGATTCTTCCACAGAACTTATGCACAATCCTTGTGGGAGATTGTATGGTCTAAGCATAACAAGCCAACATGAGTACGTATGAATGTATTGCCCATGCGGTGCGAACCCATCCATGCACAGAACACAATCTAACATTATGAGGCTCTGTTGCAAATTCGGGACATGTCCGTTCAGAATGCCTCCATGCCTTTGAAGCACACAACCTCTGCAGGTGAGAGGTAATCGACAGGTACTAAGAATGGCATACGAGGTATTCTTGCAGTTAGGATATCACTCTCTGGTCGGCTTGTACCTTGCTTCTCCACAAAACTTGCAGTAGTTCAGATCAATGTCGTCGTTCCAATACAATATGCAATTATTCTTACACGCATCAATCTTCTTAACAGGTAAAACCTAAATCTCTTATCAACTTCTTTGTACTATAGTAATCCATGGGGAGAGTGCAATAGCAAGACAATATATAAGCGGACAACTGGGATACTCGATCATATATATGCTGAGAAATATGGCCCTCGATCTTGATATTCACCAACTCATCAACAACCCCCAATTGAGATTGGGTGCAACCGCTCCACAATGGTTGCTTGGCAACATGCACAAACACATAGGTCAAACTGATCTGCCAGCCTAAACACATAATCATAGGGTGCCCCAACGTAATATGAATTACGCACTGCATAAATAGGACATAACCTCGTACCATTATTAGGCACAACATCCTAGTTATAATAGAAGACCAAAAGCAGGCTTGGTGGCCGAAAACCATCCCTACGCTCAATCCATCTGCTCAATCCTACAAAGGGGTTGTGCTGACGGCCTCAAGATACTCTTACACCCTCTCCCCGCCAAGAGAAGTGTAATTATAATTTTCCGGCATAAAACCTTTCATATACAAGTTAAAATTTACGTCGTAAGAGGAACGTTCATTTTTGCACTTCTGACAAGGAACGCTCAACGCAAGAGAGTCCCTAATACTAATAATGTATTCCAAATACAGTTCTAACCATTTACCATTACTGCAATCGAACTGTCTTTGGAATGAATTTTGCAACTATTTATTTAGAACATATTTTGGCACAGTTTGACGGTTTGAAAAATATAATTCATAAAAACTGGGGATCATGACGTCATCTATCAGGTTCTATTTCTACTGTGTTCCAATACCCATTTAAATATGAAACGGTCTTTGGAACGGTCTGCTGATACGTGACAAATCCCGCATTTTTTATAGTGTATTTTATTTAAATTGTGGCAACATTGTAAATATTCCAAATTTGGACACAATTTCATGTGTCATAAATACACTCATATTCCCTATTAAAGTTGTGTTTAGTTGTTGATGTTGAATTTTATTTTTTGTTCTGCTTTAAATACATTCATCATATTCACTCTTTATGTATTTACACACATACACTCACACTAATTATCAAGATTCAATTTTTGTAGAAGAGAACACGGTCAAGCAATGAAAGATTTTCACAAAGAAAAAAAATAGTATCTAATTGTATATAGATTTGTGTAGTGTAGAACAATTTTGCTCAAAGTTTTAAGATGTGAGGAATAATTTGAATATATTTTGGAGTATTGGAGGTTGCTATAATTTCTTATTCTTTTTATTAAGTTGTACTTCATTGATATCCACTAGGTAAATCATGAAAGAAACAATCTTGATAAAAAAGAGGATCTTATAGAGTATCTTGCACTTATATTGCACATTTAACTTGAATTTAAAGAAAAATATTTTATAAGTTAAATCTTATAAGTTTAGGAATAAAATTTGACTTATAAGTTAAATTCTAATTAAAGCGAAAGGATTTTATTAACGTAAAACTTTCACAAATTTGGTATTTTTATCATGGGTTACTTATTAACTAAAGTAGAAATTTAAATTTGTGATATATATATGTTGCTTTTTGGATTTTTCCAATATATGATGACTCAAAAAAATTCTTTTTAGTGCAAAGTTCAAAAGAGATGGAAGATTTACATATACTGTAACTTATTGGGATGGAAATTATTTCTGTAGCACAAGGTGTTGGTAATTTTGATTCTGTATGAAATTAATTATAAAAATAAAATTACAACTTAATTGGGTTATGTCGCAATCACGTAGAATTTTAGATCAAATTAGCAGAAGAAATACTAAAATTGCTAAATTATATGACCAAATTAAAAAAATCAATAAAAAATATCAACTGCTAAATTGAAAAACTAAGATTGTAATTTTCTCAATTAATTATGTGCATCCGTACACAACGAAAATTGCATGCCCATACTGAAGATAGCGTATGTAACGAAAGAGCATACTAACTAACTATGAACGTACAAACATATTAGTGATTCATATATTTCTAATAATTAATACAACCTCTACAGGCAAGAGTAATCGGCAAGTACCTAAGAATGGCATACGAGGTCTTCTTGCGATTAGGATTTCGCTCTCCTGTCGGCTTGTACCTAGCTTCTCCAAAAAACTTGCAGTTGTCCAAATCAACGTCGTCCTTCCGATAAAATATGCTATCATTCTTACACGCTGATCTTCTCACCAAGTAAACCCAAATCTCTTATGAACTTCTTAGTACTATAGTAATCCATGGGGAGAGTGTAATCGCAGGCCAATTTATGAGCAACCTTCTGGGATGTACGATCATATATATGTTGAGAAATATGGCTCTCGATCTTGATATTCACCAACTCAGCAACAAACCCAATTGAGATTGGGTGCAACCGCTCCAGAACGGTTGCTTTGCATCATGCACTACATTCTGAAACCGATCTGCCAGCCCAAACACATAATCATAAAGGTCCCAACCATAATATAAATGAGGCATTGCCTTAGTAGGACAGAACCTCGTATCATTATCACGCACAACATCCTAGTTATAATTAGTAGACCTAAAGTCGACCTGGTGGCCGAAAATCATCCTCTGCGCTGCATCATCCCAGTGCGCCACCTCATGACAAACAGAAGTTTGCTCCTTCTGCAAAGGGGCCTTGATGACGGCCTCAAAATACTCGTGCACTCTCTCCTCGCCATGAGAAGTGCAATTATAATACTCTGGCGTAAAATCTTTCATATACAAATCAAAATTTAAGTCGTCCGTGGTTCTAAAAGAATCATTTTTGCACTTTTGATAAGGAAACTTAATTATCTCACCATCAATATATGCATGTTGAGATTTGGCCCTTTGTATATATATAGAACACCATCCTCAAACTTTGGATTAAAACCCACCCTACTGGGTAGGTTGTTCTCATACTTTCATCTCCTCAACTATCTTAATATGATCATGGTTCCTACACACACACACACACATATATACATATATCATTATAACGTTAGATTTAATTGACAAAATTACAACGAATATAATCAATTGAAAAATAAAGGTTTAAAGTTATTACCTGATCAAAATAACTTCAAATATCAACGAAAATTCAAGAGAGGTTAACTGAACAAGAGTATAAGAATATTAGTGGGATAGTGACAGATCAAGAAATTCCAGAGAGATTCAAGAAGTACAGATAAAATAAGAAGAATGAAAGAAAATAATGAAATAAAATGGAAAGAGAGGAACACGTATATAATAGAAAAATTTGGAACGGTTACTAGAACACATAATTAGCCGTTAAAAGTAGCCATTATTTTACAATTTGAAATGGTCATTGCAATGGAATTAAGAATGGTTTTTCGACCGTTAAATTATAGTCGTTGTACTTTATTTGGAACTGTCTTAGTAATACACTATTTAATAAAACAATAAAATCGTTCCAAATTGCACCAGTTGTTGGGACGATCATTGTAACACATTCCATTTTAATTAAAACTCATAATTAGGATGTATTTTTACTTAATTGCTTAGGTGCGTACTCAAAATCGTTCCAAATTGTACCTCATTCAACATCAGTTGTCTCACATATAGGAACATTCAATGTAAGACTGCCCCTAATTCTAATATTGTGTTTCAAACAGAATTCCAACCATCTACTATTACTATATTCGAACTGTCTTTGGAACAACATTTATTTGCAAAAGCTGGATTTCTTTAGCTTCCATCTTTCTTCTATTCAAACACTCATATAGTAATAAAACATATGGTCTTCCCTTCCCTGTTGCAATCTTTGATGCAAGAAAAAAAGAATATAAATAAGGTCATACTAATTTTTCGTATTTCATATTCAAATTAAATGTGTAATACAAGTGCAAGGTTCTTTTCTTTTATTAGAATTGCTTCTTTCAAGATTTTCTTATAGTGGATATAAGCAAAGTATGATTCATAAAGAAGAAACTAAAGCAACCTCTAACATCTACAAAATATATTGCGATTGTTCCTCGCATTTTAAAAGTCGGAGTAAAATTACTTTTGATTCCACAATCCTAGATGCAATAAGGTCCCGTTTCTTTCTTTGTGAAGATCCTTCGTTGTTTGACCCTACTTGCTCCTGCAAGAATTGAATTTTAAGTATTAACTTAACCAATAAATATATGTAATCCATGTGCCTAAGTGCTTTTATTTTTTTCTCTCTTTATGGATAGTGGGTGATAGTTATATATATTTTTTTGTAACTAGCAAAATAAAAAGTTATATGATTATTAGAATAAGCATATTCAGGTATGAATTGACGACATAATACATATATGTAATCCATGTGCCTTAATTTGGTTTGATAGACAATAGATTTTTTCTATATTATACTTTAGTATATGCGTTTATGTGTGT
>NW_011628072.1:104483-141876 GCF_000512975.1 Sesamum indicum | reverse complement strand
TGTTGCAATCTTTGATGCAAGAAAAAAAGAATATAAATAAGGTCATACTAATTTTTCGTATTTCATATTCAAATTAAATGTACAATACAAGTGCAAGGTTCTTTTATTTTATTAGAATTGCTTCTTTCAAGATTTTCTTATAGTGGATATAAGCATGATTCATAAACGTTGTTTGACCCTACTTGCTCCTGCAAGAATTGAATTTTAAGTATTAACTTAACCAATAAATATATGTAATCCATGTGCCTAAGTGCTTTTATTTTTTTCTCTCTTTATGGATAGTGGGTGATAGTTATATATATTTTTTTGTAACTAGCAAAATAAGAAGTTATATGATTATTAGAATAAGCATATTCAGGTATGAATTGACGACATAATACATATATGTAATCCATGTGCCTTAATTTGGTTTGATAGACAATAGATTTTTTCTATATTATACTTTAGTATATGCGTTTATGTGTGTGTTAACTGTAGAGAATATCCTTCAGTTTGTTGAATTCTTATATCAAGAGGTAATTCAAGACAAGCTATAAATAAACATAATACTTTAATTAACTCTGGTCTTAAAATAAAAACTATTATACTGATTTTTGACATCGTCAAATTTATTAGTTTGGTTGAATGTTTAACAACTTATCTGACAATTTAGCTTGTAAATAAATTTCATTTGGATGCCATCATTAATATTTACCGATATATTAAAGAAAAAAAAGGGAGAGAGAGAAATAGAGAGAGAGAGAGTCAGAGAGAGATAAAAGAATAGATCAAATCTTGTAACTGCCCCCCCCCCACCAACACGCCAATTTTGATTGTTTTTTTTTTGGGAAAGTTTTATTTCAAAATTCAAAGGAAAAGCAAAAGGAATTGTGTTCCACTTACAAGATTTAACAATTATTAGTTTTAAATTAGTACATTTTATAAAATTTATACTTAAAATAAAAGATCTGAACAGATGAAGAAGAACGGAGATCAGACATTTTTTTTTTTGAGAAAAAAAATGAAAGAAAGAAGGAAAGATCTGCCATACCTGTTGGACTCTTGGAGGCACTTGTGATGGTGGTGGTGGAGGAGGTGCCAAAAAATTAAAATTGAGTGGTTCCGAAAAGAGCAGACCATTAACTCTTCGACAACCATAGAAGTTATCTCTCTCAAGTATTATCTACAAGGTGAAAAATGAACAATTGTGAGAGCTTATACAAATCTATAAAATAAAATCTAAAGTTGAATTATTGAGTAAAGATCTACATTGCTTGCTTCATCTGAGACGTCCTCCATCTTTTCTTCTGTGCACAAAGAGTTCTTGGAAGGATGTCTGTGTGTGTGTGGGAGAGAGAGAGAGATAGTGTGTGTGTGTGAGAGAGAGAGAGAGAAAATAGTAATGAAAGAAACAACGACAAGAGGGTGACCAAGCAATTGATAGATAATAAATTATGTATCTGTATGGGGGGGGGGGATAAATTTATAGAGTGAATTTAATTGAGAAAATTCTCAAAATATTATGTAATGATATTTATACTAAGTTATATAAGATATTTTCATGACAAACAGTCAGGATGATGCCACATCAATACGTCGTATTGACGTGGCACGATCCTCACAAACTGGTCCTTGAATAAATGGTTAGAATAAAAATTGTTAATTTCAAAAGATTTAACCCCCATCCCCTCCCCCCCACCCCCGTAAAAAAGATAAATAAAAAAACTCAATTACAGCAACAGATAAACACCTCTTCAATGGAGAATATGAGTGTATTTATGACATATGAATTGAGTCCAAAATCAAAATATTTATGGGGGAAAAAGATTCGAATAGCCTTTTATTTATGTTCCGAAATCATTTTGATCCTTTAATTTTGACAATATTAGTTTTACTCCTATATCTTTCCATTTTGCCTAGATTCGGTCCTTCAGTCAATTGAATGACCATTTTGCCCTTTTTGGTAATAAAGCCTAATAGTCCATTTTATTGCTCTAAAAACGGCCTAACATGCATCCGAAATAAATTAAGCTCTCATAAATTCGTACCTTTTACCGACCGCCTTGTTTCCAGGTATTCCAAGTCCTAGATTTTACGAACTCCCTCCAACCACACTACCGCAACAGATGGTTCACAGGTACTTGGCTTCTTCAACAATCCTATTTCGTTTTCTACCTTAGGACCTAGAAGACACTCCAATATAGGGACTTAATAGAATTTTGGACAATAAATTGGATAGAAGCCTTACTTATAGAATATTACTTACATATTATTCCTCTACTGGATGAGATAAGTGTTCAGTCTCTCAGAGGATAGAAGACTTGACTTGTTGGGAAAACCTCCATAAACTAGAAAATTTACAATACAAAGACTCAGAATCGAAAATATTATGCTTTGACGAGTTGGACAGGATTTTTTCTGACGATCCCCTTCTTTTTCATTGCACCCTATTTATAGGCGTCCGCGGACAAAAATTACAGAAAAATATTATAATTTAGAACTATATTTTAATTTTAGCAAAAATATGTTTTAATTTCCAGAAAATATATTATATAAAAGTTTTATAATTTCCAAATATTATATTTTCATTTTATAAAAATATATTTTAAATAATTTAGAAAACTATATTTTAATTTCAAAAAAAATATATGTTTAATTTTAATGTGCTATATATTTTCAGACCATTTTATAATTTCAAAAAAATATATTTTAATATAAAAAAAATATGATATATTTTCAAAAATAATTTCTGAAACTAATTTTTAAGAATCTGTTTATGAAAATATTTTCAAAAAACTTTTCGCAAATTTTTAACCGAATTCTTTTTTTCAGAAATGGGAGACATCCATTTCAGAAAAATGGGAGGGAAACTATTTTTTAAAATATTTTCAGAATATTGAAAATATTTTCAGTTATATTTTTTAAATTATTTTCGGAAATATATAAAAAAAAGAAAGGGGAAAGAGAAACTGAAGAAGAAAACTCACCGGGAGGCGAACGGCCAAAGAGGCAAACCGACAGAGGAAGCAGGCGGTGGACGAGGGACGGCGGAATGCGGCTGCGGGAGGCGAATGGGAAGAGAGAGAGAGAGAGTGGAGTGGGGGGTGATCGAGGGAGAAAGAGAGGGAGAAAAGAAAAAATCTGCTTAGTATCAAATATATATTAACTTTTGGAACGAGCTTAGAAATGGACTTTTATAACTATACCATTCCTAAGTCCGCTCCAAAATAAGATAAACGACATCATTTCATGTGCTAAATGGATTTTGAGTGAATATTTGGCATGGTCACTTATTGAAATACTTGTTACTAAAATCGTTCCAACATCTCAGACGATGTCATTTAGGGTATATTTTGAAAGATCATTCCTATACTTGTATTGACCGTTCCAATACAAGTGTCAAAATTAATTTATTCTATTACAAAAATTTAAAAATGTAGAAAAAATCGTTCCTGACATGTTAATGATCAAAGTAAAAGTTGAACATAAATTTATGTAGACCATTCACATATATAATTCTTGTTACATATTGATACATGTTCAATAGATTAAGTAAATTTGTATATCCAATATTGTTAGTAGCCTCTTCTACTGTTATACTGTCTCGCCCAATCAGAAAGTTAAAATTTTAATCAGACCGTTGGATATGATTGAATCGAAAAATATTACATTTGATAAAGTTTTGGAACTTTTTGTTATACGGATAGTGAGTTGTAGTATCTGATTTACAATCAATGAGGTCGAAAATGATGCAACTATCAGTCAGACCACGTGATTTTACATCAGAATGTATAATATTTATATGAGTTTAAGTTTGAAATTAATCGAGCTCACGGATGTGGAGATATCGTAAGCGGAATGTGAACTAGGAATAATTTGTGCCTTTTAGGAATGCTTTTGCTTTAATTATAGGTACGGTTTTATTAATATTATGTAGTGAACGATTTCATTATACTTTTAGGAATAATTTAATATAAATTTAATTTAGGAGCAGTCAAATATTCAATGACAGTTCCTAATATTGAATTTCCCTCCACTTTTCCTATGGCGCCAATTGAAAATTGTCTGAAGCTCTTATAGGAACATTCAATTTATCATGACCTTTTCTAAATTATGAATTTTTCTCTTTTTTGGAATAATTTTACAATTGTTTGGTGAATGATATTTATTTATTTGCCGGTTCTTAATGTTACATTTGATTATATGCGTGTACAATGAGGAACGGTTACAATAGGAACCGTTTTTGTATAGATCGTGGATATTTGAAATGGGTTAGGAACGGTTTTCTCTATTTATAACTGTTCCTGAATAGAATAGATATTTTTAAAAAAATATTTAATGAATCAGTAATTTATACAAGGATTATTTGCAAATGTCTGATTACAGAAACACTGAACATTCAATTATAATTATTGTCCTCTTCAATCACGTAATCATTGTCAAAGCTATCTTTGTTAGACTCATCATCAGATTCACAAGTCCCCAATTAGGATGTACCTGCTCATTGTTGATTAGCAACATAAAGCTCAAGAACTAATTGTATACCATTTGGGGTCATGCAGGTCATAATTATGGTTGTCCATCGCAACTTGTGGAGTAGGTATTATCTCATCCTCTTGAAACGCAATTTCGGTCCATCCTCAATGACTATTCTAGCTTTTGATTTGTAGACAGCTAACCAGTCGACTTTGTGTGACTTCATGCTAGGGTATTCCGTGTAATAGACTTGTATTACTTGTTGTGCATGGATGAATAGTTCGTTACTTTGATATACTTTCTTTAAGTTTACATTAGCGAAGTGGTAATGAGGATACCTTCATACCTCTCATGGGATCAACTCAACGACATTTAAACAGAATAATTTGCATGTTTGTAGTAAGTGGGTAATGTAACTGATTATCTCTTTGAGAATCCCGTAGAAGTCATAGTTTGTGTCTGTATATGATGAGCTTTTGAGACAAACCCCACAGTTCATAGTAGAGTTGCTTACGCTATGAAGTTCAGTGTGGAAATTGTAACCATTCACAAAGTAACACATGAATATTGTGATCTCAATTGTAGGACCCCAACAATGCGATTTCAAAAGCTCGTCGTTCGTGTAATTTAATTCAGATTCACCTGTGTTGCACATATTAGAGAATAATATATTGGCAAATTACAGTTGTAACACAATTCAAAAGGCACAATTCATAAGACACAACTTACACGACATTTGAAGCAATCCTTGAATTGAGTAGCTACTAGCTCCTCGACAATGGGGTCCTACGAATGGTAATGCTCGTAAAGTTCATTCGAAAAGGACCTGTTCACATACATATCTATACATAGGTTAAAGTCTAAAATAACAATACGAATGAATTATATCAGTTTCTTTACAGTTCTATAATCATCTATATTTTTATCTCCAGTCAATTTTATGTCTTGAATTAGTTTAGTGAAATCATCGATGTTTTCTTCAATATTTTTGGAAATATCAAGTTTATACCTGAAAAACTTTACTAACAGAAATAATTTACTAGGAAGTGATGTTTCAGTGTAAAGTTCCTCAAGTTTATTCCAAAGTTCTTTAGCCGTATTCTGTTTTCCAACTTTTCTAATTACCGAATCAGATAAGTTTAAAATAATAGAACTGTAAGCATACTCATCATTTTCAAGTCGTTTTTCTTCAGAAACAGTTTCAAGATATTTACCATCGATAGCTTTAAAAACTTTTTGCTGTATTAGGATGCCTTTCATTTTTTGTTGTCAAATAGAAAAATCAGATTTTCCATCGAAGGGTTGCAAGTTATAACCGGACATTTTAACGACAAACAACAAGTTTCATAGTGATAATTCAGAATACTCACAGTTCACACAGATAATAGGAACAAATATCTAAACAGCAGAAAAACCCAATCACAGTTTATAATAGTGCAAGGGCCTTGACCACGCCTCCACTAGATACCCGACGGCTTCTCGAGCCCGGCCAAGGGAGGTAAATGGTAAGGGGTCGGGATACTGGGACCGGAAAGTAAAGAGTGTAAGAGATAGAACAATGTTACCGTGAGTGGCCTCAGGCCAGAGACTTAACCCTGCTCTGATACCATTGAAAGGTATTGATCGGTCTCCGGCAGGAATCAGTTACAGCAGGTATAAACAAATTACAGGCTTTTCCTACTTAAATTACAATCACCCTAATAACAGAAATAACAATACAAAATAAACTTGCGGACAATACAAAAGGCTTACAGATACCGCAAACAGAGTAAGGCTCAGGAAGCCAGATCCCTTTGCCACACAGGCCAAAGAGCCGCAACCCAAACACGGTTGCAATTTCTCACAACAGCCACTAAGGCTTTGGCTACACAAGCCACCAACGGAACCACACAGGTCACGGCCACAAAGGCTTTTACAAGAATGCCACAGAGGCTTGCCACAGAGGCTATTATTTAACCTTGTGACTTCAGCTTAAGAGCATGAAGTGTTTCTCGGACTTACAGAAGAAGAAGAGAGACGAGAGAGTTTTAATCAGAGTATGGTTCGGTACCTTGAACAGTTCATTATCAGCCATTTAAAGGGGTTTCGAGTTGAATGGTTGGTAACAACCATTAGAGGAGGAGAAGAGTTATCAGAGAATTCGAGGAGAGAGTTAGAGACCCAAGGGGTCACTTGGAAAGGGGAGTGAAAGAATGCAGACGGCGGAAGAATGGAAGGGGAATAGGGTTTTTAGGGATTGAGAGAGAGAGCCTTTAAGTATGCGGGTCAAGGGTCAAACGGGTCAAACCTCAGGTGGGCCGGGTTGTGTGGTCCATGGGCTGGAGTGAGAGAGCCATCCAAGTGTTGGGTCCGGCCAATTGGTTTGGGCCAATTTTGATTAACATTTTCCACCTTGGTCCAAACCAAGATGGGGGATCGAAAGTTATGGCTTTCATCATTGCCTTTCACTAGGTCCCTGCAAGAACAAGAAAAATTAGTACAACACAGTTTATAAATTCAGGATTCTAAGACAGCTATCAAATTTTTCTATTGGTAAACATTTTGTTCCCATGTCAGCAGGATTATCCTCAGACTTAATTTTCTCAAGACTAATTAAGTCTTTGTTTACAACATCTCTAATAAAATGATACCGTACATCTATGTGTTTTGTTCTATAATGAAAAACAGGATTCTTACACAGTTGTATCCCAGACTGACTGTCAGAAAAGACAAGGGTTTTGTTTTTCATAAAACCTATTTCAGAAATTAAGCCTTTAAGCCATATTGCCTCCTTTATTGCTTCAGTCATGGCTATATATTCTGCTTCTGTAGTTGAAAGAGCTACAATATTTTGAAGTTGGGATTTCCAACTTACACAAGCACCACAAAAGGTAAAAATATAAGAAGTAATAGATTTTCTGTTATCCCTATCATTAGCATAGTTTGAATCTACATATCCAACAACTCTAATATCATCTGATCTTTTTGAGAAAGTTATTCCAAGATTTTTGGTGCCATTTAAATATCTCAAAAGCCATTTTAAAGCATCCCAATGGGAGGTTCCGGGGTTTGACATGTATTTACTAAGACAGCTTACAGCATATGCAATGTCAGGCCTGGTGCTAACCATTAAATACATAACTGATCCTATAGCATTTGAATAGGGAATGTTTTTCATTTTATCTTTTTCAGAATCAGTCTTAGGACATTGTTCTTTACTCAACTGAAAGTGTGCAGCAAGTGGTACTGAAGATGGTTTGGATTTTTCCATAGAAAATTTTGCAAGAATATTTTGAATATAAGAGGTTTGGTTTAAGAAAATGGTTGACTTAGCTCTGTTTCTTTCAATATTCATGCCAAGTATTTTCCTAGCATTCCCTAGATTTTTCATTTCAAAATTCTTGCACAGATTTTCCTGCAAATTTTCAATCATGCTAAGACTGGGGCTAGTAATAAGCATATCATCCACATACAAGACAAGGAATAGAGGCACATTATTTTCATACTTAAAATATAAACAAGGATCATAAGCACTGTTCTTAAAATCAAGTGAATGCATAAATTGATCAAACTTTTTATTCCATTGTCTAGGAGATTGTTTAAGGCCATATAAAGATTTTTGAAGCAAACACACAAGATTTGGGTTGTTCTAATCAACAAAGCCATAGGGTTGAGACATATATCTGTTCATCTAGGTTTCCATGCAGGAAGGCAGTTTTTACATCCATTTGTTTAAGTTCCCAATCATAATGAGCAACTAAAGCAAGCATTATACGAACAGTGGTAAACTTAACTACAGGAGAAAAAATTTCAGTGTAATCAATGCCTTCTTTTTGTGTAAAACCTTTGGCTACTAATCTTGCCTTAAATCTTTTAGTATTGTTTTCTTCTTTGATTTTGAAAACCCATTTACAATCTATTATGGAAGCACCCTTAGGTTTAGGAACCAAAATCCAGGTTTTATTTGCCTTTAAAGCTTTTAATTCATCATGCATGGCAGATAACCATTCTTTTGAATATGGACTTTTAATATTCATAAGAATTTCTTCAAGCTTTTCAGTATTCAAAGCTAAGTGGTAGTCTCTAAGCCTAGTAGGGAGTCTACGTGCCCTAGGTTCCCTATCTCTAACAAGTTGATAGGTATTTTCTGAACTTTCATTTTCTATTTCATTATTGCCATCTTGATTTTCTTCTCTATCTTCTACCCCTTGTTGGTTATCCTCAGAATTTGGTTCCACCTTATTAAAGGTGGTCTCAATATTATAGTTATTAGAGTTTTTAGAGGAAGTTTGTAAACATGGCATTTCAGACTCGTTAAATACGACATCTTTGCTAATAACTACTCTAAAACCAGGTTGACTTCTTAACCAAAGTCTATATCCCTTAACACCAGGTGGATAACCAATAAAGACACATTTTTGGGATCTAGGGTCTAATTTATCACCATTAACATGACAAAAGGCAGAACATCCAAAAATGCGAAGAGAAGAAAAATCAACATCTGTTTTTGACCATAATTTTTCAGGAATATTTCCAAATAAAGGCACAGAAGGAGAACGATTAATTAAGTAAGCTGCAGTTAAAAGTGCTTCTCCCCAAAAGGTCTTTGGTAATCCTGAACTAATTAATAAGCATCTTACTTTATTAAGCAGAGTTCTATTCATGCGTTCTGCTACCCCGTTTTGCTGTGGTGTATAAGGAGTGGTTTTGTGTCTTTTTATACCAAATTTTTCACAAAGTTCAGTAAATTGCTTATTACAAAACTCAAGTCCATTATCCGTTCTTAAGGCTTTAAGCTTGTAACCAGTTTGGTTTTCAACAAGATTTTTCCAGGTTTGAAATTTCTCAAAAACATCTGACTTTTGTTTCATAAGGAATACAAAAACTTTTCGAGAGAAATTGTCAATTATAGAAAGAAAATATTTGTTTCCACCATGAGTTTCAATATTTGCAGGTCCCCAGACATCTGCATGTACATAGTCTAGAATGCAATTTGAAGAAGTGGGAGTTGGGTATGTGGAAGAGGGAAAATGCACTTTGTGTTGCTTTCCTAGAGTGCAGTCATCACAAAAGTTTAAAGCAGTAGGCTTTTCATTCAAAAAACCATTTTTATGCAATATTTCTAGACCTTTAAAACTGATGTGCCCTAATCTTTTGTGCCATAATTCAGACTTATTTTCTGAAGAAACATTTCCAGAAAAGGAATCATATTTCACAGTGCACAAATACAAGTTTCTCTTTTTCTCGGCTTTGAAAATGGTTAGGGAACCCTTAGATATTTTCATAACCCCCTTACCCCATTTCCCTTCAAGCCCTTCTTCTTCTAGGGCAGAACAAGATAACAAGTTGTGGGCAAGGTCAGGTACATACCTAACATTTTTCAGGGTTATTTTTGAACCATTTTAAAAAATGAGACACACATCACCGAAACCAAGAACATCACAAAGCTTTTGATTAGCCATTGAAACAGATCCACATTTTTCAGATTTAAAGTTTGTCAAAATTTCTCTAAAAGGGGTCATGTGAAAGGTGCATCCAGAATCTACTAGCCATTCATATTTATTCAAGGAATTAACAAAATTCACATCAGAAATCATATATACTTCATCTGTTGTTTCTTCAGAAACATTTGCAGAATTATCTTGAGGATTTTTCTTTGGTTTCTTACAGTCTTTTATGAAGTGTCCCCTTCCTCCACAGTTATAACATTTATAATCCTTTTTAGTGTTTTTATCATCTGTTCTTTTATTATTATGGTACTTATTTTTATTATGATTTTTACTCCTAGATGGACTTCTTCCCCTGCTTCTACTACGGCTTTTACTATGTTTTCTGTATTTATGATTTTTATCACTATCATTACTCCTAGACTTAGTTCTTCCCCTTGCAAAGTTTACCTCATTACTATTGGTACTAGGAGCATTTGTTTTTAAGTCCATTTCTTTTGATTTTAATCCACTAATTACTGTTTCTAAACTTACATTATCACGACCATATTTTATTGCTGCCTTAACATCACCATAGGACTCAGGTATTGCATTTAATAAGACTATAGGGGTATAATCATCTATATTTTTATCTCCAGTCAATTTTATGTCTTGAATTAGTTTAGTGAAATCATCGATGTTTTCTTCACTATTTTTGGAAATATCAAGTTTATACCTGAAAAACTTTTCTATCAGAAATAATTTACTAGGAAGTGATGTTTCAGTGTAAAGTTCCTCAAGTTTATTCCAAAGTTCTTTAGCCGTATTCTGTTTTCCAACTTTTCTAATTACCGAATCAGATAAGTTTAAAATAATAGAACTGTAAGCATACTCATCATTTTCAAGTCGTTTTTCTTCAGAAACAGTTTCAAGATATTTACCATCGATAGCTTTAAAAACTTTTTGCTGTATTAGGATGCCTTTCATTTTTTGTTGCCAAATAGAAAAATCAGATTTTCCATCGAAGGGTTGCAAGTTATAACCGGACATTTTAACGACAAACAACAAGTTTCACAGTGATAATTCAGAATACTCACAGTTCACACAGATAATAGGAACAAATATCTAAACAGCAGAAAAACCCAATCACAGTTTATAATAGTGCAAGGGCCTTGACCACGCCTCCACTAGATACCCGACGGCTTCTCGAGCCCGGCCAAGGGAGGTAAATGGTAAGGGGTCGGGATACTGGGACCGGAAAGTAAAGAGTGTAAGAGATAGAACAATGTTACCGTGAGTGGCCTCAGGCCAGAGACTTAACCCTGCTCTGATACCACTGAAAGGTATTGATCGGTCTCCGGCAGGAATCAGTTACAGCAGGTATAAACAAATTACAGGCTTTTCCTACTTAAATTACAATCACCCTAATAACAGAAATAACAATACAAAATAAACTTGCGGACAATACAAAAGGCTTACAGATACCGCAAACAGAGTAAGGCTCAGGAAGCCAGATCCCTTTGCCACACAGGCCAAAGAGCCGCAACCCAAACACGGTTGCAATTTCTCACAGCAGCCACTAAGGCTTTGGCTACACAAGCCACCAACGGAACCACACAGGTCACGGCCACAAAGGCTTTTACAAGAATGCCACAGAGGCTTGCCACAGAGGCTATTATTTAACCTTGTGATTTCAGCTTAAGAGCATGAAGTGTTTCTCGGACTTACAGAAGAAGAAGAGAGACGAGAGAGTTTTAATCAGAGTATGGTTCGGTACCTTGAACCGTTCATTATCAGCCATTTAAAGGGGCTTCGAGTTGAACGGTTGGTAACAGCCATTAGAGGAGGAGAAGAGTTATCAGAGAATTCGAGGAGAGAGTTAGAGACCCAAGGGGTCACTTGGAAAGGGGAGTGAAAGAATGCAGACGGCGGAAGAATGGAAGGGGAATAGGGTTTTTAGGGATTGAGAGAGAGAGCCTTTAAGTATGCGGGTCAAGGGTCAAACGGGTCAAACCTCAGGTGGGCCGGGTTGTGTGGTCCATGGGCTGGAGTGAGAGAGCCATCCAAGTGTTGGGTCCGGCCAATTGGTTTGGGCCAATTTTATTAACAACGTGACTACTTCACCGTTGGTTGATATGTACATTCGATTATGTAACGTTCTGATCCACTAAGCCATCTCTTATTTGATGCCCCACTACCTCGGCTCGGATAGTTAAAAATAGACGATTGGATACAAGTTCGTTCATATAGAGGTTGTCATTTCTACTTGGTTTGTTCCTATTCCGTTTGCAAAGAATCTAAGACTTTATATCTATCAGGTTTTGAATATATTGTCAAACAAATTCTTCTCAATGTGCATGACATCAAGATTATGTCTTATTAGATGCGTTGACCAGTACTCGAGTTCCCAGAAGATGTTTTGTTTGTCAACTTATGCTCGCCACCGTACGCATCTAGGAGTGATAATGGCACTTCAACCGTAGACCTGAACTCGTAATCCAATCACGAATCTGTCCTCCCGTCAATCTTGGTCTTGCAACATTCCTTTGTACTCAGTTGTTAGTGAATACCTTCTTGTTCCTATGGTATGAATGGTCCGAGGGGAGGAAGTGTCAGTGGCAGTCAAACTAGCACCCCTTCCTACAATTTTGCGGGTAGAATTCACGTGTCTTACATACAAATTAGACACCCTATAACACTAGTGGAACTCTATCCAAATGTCATCCCATAAATGGATAGGTCGTTCATAATCCACATCAACGTGGTGCGCATTAGGAATCATGCTTTGCAGCGTCATGCATCAATACACCCACATGCCACAAATTCTACAAGTCCTTGATTAGCTGCTCCAGGTAAACATCAAAGAGATATTTTGGAATGGAAGGACCGGGGATCACCATCGTCAAGAACGTATACTCAGAATGTTAGAATAGGTTACCAGAAAGCTAATTGGATTGGCGATTTTGGGAATAATTTAGGAATGTTTATGAATGTGATATTATCTTGATAAATGTAGTAAGTTCATCGGTATCACCATGTATTTGTTGTGCTTACTATTTATGTTGAATGGTGTTTTAACATCACAATAAATGGCCACAAACCTAAATAACTCATGTAGGTAGGCTGCGCATTCGATGACAGCTATGAAACCAACTTCCAAGGGTTGGTTTGAAATGTTCCATGTCGAGAACCTCGAGAGTGGTCATTGAGAGTCCTAAAGAGACTTACACTAAGTATCACATTCATTGGATGAGTGCCGTGTTTCATCAACGACAGACATGGGATGTCTAATAATTTTAGTCGATTAGTTGACAAGGTTGTTAACTGATTGAACTGACTCACAAGAATCATCATATGGAAGTTTTGGAGGTTTGGTAGGTATGACTTGAATTCTCGATTCCGATAATATATGATTAGTTCTTTGACTTGTGGAATCATGGCAGACATGGGATGTCGAATAATTTTAGTCGATTAGTTAACAAGGTTGTTAACTGATTGAACTGACTCACGAGAATCATTATATGAAAGTTTTGGAGGTTTGATAGGTATGACTTGAATTCTCGATTCCGATAATATATGATTAGTTCTTGGACTTGTGGAATCATGGCAGCCACATGCATATGAGGGCAATATCTTGGATCTGGTGAGATATGGCTGTACCTCCAATATGGTTGTTATAAGCGTTGTCCAGTGTAGTCGGAGTATGTAATGGGGACGGTGGATTTAATGATAGAATTTGTCCCCTATCATTATGTAATGGATATATCTCCTATGCGCTCCGAGATATTTAGACTCTCTAAATCTATTGCCATAGCGATTAGTCGAATAGGAAATGGTTTCCTTTGTCGAACAATAGAGTAAATGCATTTCAAGTTTTCAGCATAGTTGCCTTATCTAGGATGGGAACTGACGCCCAATTCCATGCCCTAGTCTAAGGCTGGAAGATGGTCGATGGAACGATTCGACCTGTTTAGAACTTGAGAGCCTAAATATTTACGCCAACATTCACCTAGTCTCTAGTGCTGTGGGCCATTGCTAGACACCCATGGTGATGGGCGTTTTCGATTAATGGTTAATTAAAAATAATTAAGTAAATTAGATTCAATTATTTATTTATGTTGGATACAATACCCAAGTCTAGATGAGGGTGAACCTAAAGAGTCACACACAAATCACTAAGGAATTGGTGGAATTAATTTTGAATTAATTCGAGAAGAAAAAAATTAATTTAATTGGATTAAATTAATTCAAGGAGAATGTATAAATCATTGGATCATTTATTTATAATCCATTTGATGATAACTAAAAATTAATTAATTGAATTAATTAACTTTTGGGCTTATCATCTTTAAATTAATTAGATTAATTTATTAGATTTGGCTTAATTAATTGATTGCATCAATTAATTAGTTTTCGGGCTTAGATTTATTTAATTGAATTAAATGAATCTTTGGACTCTTTTGAGATAAAATTAATTTAATTAATTATTGTACAATGGACTTTGGATGGGAATGATTTAATTTGATTAAATCAAGTTTGGTGTATACTTGAAGTCCAAGCCCAATTGAAGGAGGTTTGACCAAGTAAAGAAGGAGTTGAAACTCCTCACCGAACATAATGTAATGGAGTAGTTATTTCATCATGGTTGAAGGTTATATCCATGAGTGTGTATAGGTTACCTTGGAGGCAAACTCGGTAGTTATTAAATTTTGAATTCAATTGTACGTAATATACAAAACTACACACAAATCCTTACACATGTGTCACCTATTTTGCTCCTTTTCTCTCTCTCAAAATATTCTCATTTTGTTCTATATTGAATTTGATACAAAACTAAAAAATAGTGTTTGTTTGGAGTTATTTTTCTTCTTGTTCTTTTTTCTATCTAGCAATGAAAAAAGAACTATATCTATTCCATAGCATGGTGTGGACAAATTAGAGGGGTTGTAATTGAAATTATAAAGTGAACAGAAGAGGAACCAAAAGGGAAACAATGCACGTTGTTGCTCATCCAAAGAAACAAAAGGTAAAGTTTTATATTACATTTTTGTGCCTTTTGTTTCATCCTCTAGCCACATGTCTAGCATGCTTATATATTTATTATTATTCTTTTACCAAAAACCTAATTTGCAAAAATTTCAAAGGGAACACCCTTTTGAACTGATTTAATTTTTTCATTTCACGCTTCCGCGCGTTCCCGGGTCATACCGATTCTTTCAATGGTACCGAATTACGTTTCGGTATTTTCGCTTTAGGATTAACATGATATTATGTGTTGTGGATGAAGAACGTGTTTAATTTGTTTTTAAAAAACACGTTTTATGTCTTTGAAGTATGGTTATGTGTTTAAAAAATTTGTAATAGTTTTGCTTTTAAATTATGGATATATATGCATTTTTTGAAAAATTGAATTTTCTATATGGATATATATGCATTTTTTGAAAAATTGAATTTTCTATATATGTATGATTTTATTTTAGTTCATAATTCTAGAAATTTAAAAAAAAATGAAAAATAGAGTAGTACAGCCCTTGTTGCCCTGCCGGCTGGTCACTGCCTAGCAGGATAGCACTTGGGCGCTGGGCGTGCAAGGCCGATAGCAGACAACCGTGTGCGGTTTCGAACAACTGGCCGTTTTGTGTCATTTTTCCCAAAAAAGTGAATTTTTCTGATTTCTGCAATTTTTTTGAAATTATTAATTTTGGCTAATTTTAATTTTAGTTTAATTGGATATTTCTAAAATTCAATTGTGCTATAAATTAATTAGGAAATGGTTTTCAAACAAACAAAAAAAATTGTACATTGAATGCATGGATGATATCCCTTTTTAATTACATTATTAGTATGTTATTTTCTGTATTTAATTATATTTTTTGTATTTGATATTCGATATCTATTGTTAAATACATGGATTGTATTTATTTGTTTAGCATGTTTATATATTATGTAAATGCATTAATTATTATTCATTGGATAAACAATGGGAATGATGACAAAGCTCATTGGCTGAATGCATGTTTTACTTTTATGTTCGGTGAGGCCTGCGTGTCTCTTTGTTTTAATTTCTTCTTTTGTTTTTAGCCTTGAAATAATAAGGCTTTCTTTCTTCCTCCTTTCATACTCTCCCCAACTTTTTATTAAGGTTTTGAACTGTAGTTGTAATGACTGTAGTTAGGAATTTGAGGTTTTATTTATTTTGAATAATGTAAACTTCCAAGGAGATGAAGGCCTAGGCTTGTTAGACGGAGCACAAGACGAAAGAAGCAAAGAGAAATTCAGAATGATAATGGATTACTATTTTGTAATACTTAGGCCACACCCTAAATTGACCATAGATTCACTGGGAGCTCAGTGAGTCACTTAGGATTGGGCTTGATCATCCAACAGGGGCATGCTAAACTTGTTTTTGCATGTGGTATATGTTTTAATATTTGAAGTATGATGTGTTTGGAATGATTTGTTTATACTCAATGATTAAAACTAATGCATTAAAAAATCTCGTAATGATGAGGTATCGGTTACTACAATCTTAATCTCACTTAGATGGTCCAAGTTAAATATTAGGCCGATAATGGATTTAAACTCAAATGGTTTGATTAAATCCAAGCCTCCCATCCACAGCAATGTGGTGTGGATGTTATTTTCACTGTTTCGTGGTGTCACGAGTTGTGGCATGTTTGGAATGGAAGAAAGCTATACTTTTGTTATAAACAAATGGAATATACTCCCGTTTCCATGTCTCACGAGTCGTGGGGGGCGATAGTTGCGATATTTGTTTGGTTGATGGGTCGGGCCTATTATTGAGTAGCGTGATTCGCTTGGATTCCTCAAGATTACATGAAAAAGCAAGGCAAAATAATTTGGGGATCTCATGCGAATAGAATGGTATAGGTTACCTCACATAAATCCTTTTTTCGTGTGAATCGTAAAAGCAGGGCATGGAGAATTACGTTTGTGGACTGCAAGCCCACTAGGAAATGATTTCTTAGAAACCCCACTTGAGAATGATGGGTTTTCTAAAGAAAAAGTAGGATGGGTTAATGACTAAAGACCTTGTCCTCGACTTGATATTTAATATTACAATAATTTACTAAATTTCTGTTTACATTTGATGTATATGTCTAAGAATCCTCCACTACAATTCTTGAATCTAACAGATTTAACTAAACAAACTACATTGATTGGCTGCGAAATCTTAGGATTGTCCTAGATTTTGAGACAAGGCCTATGTTCTGGATAGGTCTCTTCCTCGGGCCTTCGCGAAAGGGTCCACATGCGAAGAACGTTTGACGTTCGAGAAGTAGCATGGGGACAACCGGAAGGTTCGCAATATCATACTCGGGTCAATGACCAATAACATCCAAAAATAGTATGATAGGCATGATGATGTCCAATTGATAACGCTCCGCATGAGCCAGGTTTATGCGGTTCCGAACTGGCATATTAGATATGCTGTGGCAAAAATATTTTTTGGTGTCAAGATGAGTAAAGGGTCTTCTATACAGGAGCATGAGGTTAAGATGCTATTCCTTGTGGAGAAGCTCAAGGACCTCAAGGTTGACCTTGAAAAAGAGACGTATATTAATGTGATCCTTCAGTCTCTTCCTCCCTCTTTTGACCCGTTTATCGTGAACTGTAACATGAATGGGCTTGAAAAAAACCTTCATGAGTAGATAAATATATTGGTCCAGTACGAGGCAACGATTAAAAGTCTACATCGTCAGTATTGGTTGGGGAGACGCTGACCTTAGAAGTGAAAGGCAAAGGGGCCGAACGGTGGAGGAGGAAGAATGGTAAGATAAAATTCAACATCAACGACAACTAAACACAACTTTAATAGGAATATGAATGTATTTATGAAGGATTTTCACAAAGAAAAGAACGAGATTTAATAGTATTTAGAATTGTGTAATATAGAGCAATTTTTCTCTGAGTTTTAAAGATGCGAGGAATAATTTGAATATATTTTTGAGATATTGGAAGTTGGTTAAATTTCTTCTTTTTTTTATTAAGGTGTACTTTATTGATATCCACTACAGGTAAATCATGAAAGAAACAATTCTGATGAAAAAACAGTGGACCTTGCACTTATATTGCACAAATAATTTGAATTTAGAAAAGAAAAAGATTTTTATCTTCTAGCATATTGCTACACATAAAAAATGGGGATAATGACGTCATTATCAAGTTCTGTTTCTACTGTGTACCAATACCCATTTTAATATGAAATGGGCTTTGAAATGGCCTGCTGATACGTGCCAAATCCCGCCTTTTTTTGTAGTGTACGTTATTTAAATTGTTGCAACACTGTAAATATTTCAAATTTGGACACAATTTTTCATGTTTCCTAAATACACTCATATTCCCTATTAAAGTTGTGTTTAGTTGTCGTTGATGTTGAATTTTATTTTTTGTTCTGCTTTAAATTCATTCATCATATTCACACTTAATGTATTTACACACATGCACTCACACTCACACTCACACTCACATATGTAATAAATCACCCAACGATTGCTTACTCACCCTGTTGTCAAATAATGGGAGAAATGTTGATCTTCATTCAACGATTCAACTTCACTCACCTTTCAATTCTATTTTACAGTTTTTAACAAAATCTAACATATATCTCATTTCACCTTGTAGATGGAAACTATAATTGAGAGAGATAACTTTTATTGTTGTTGGAGAGTTAATGTGTGCTCTTTCCGGAGCCACTTGATTTAAATTTTCCAGCACGACCTCCGCCTTCACCTCCACCACTTCCCCTCCACCACCATTATTCCTACAAGTACCTCCAATATTACAACAGGCATGGCAGATATTCCTTTCTTTCTTGAATTCTTTGTTTTTTTTTCTTTTACTAAACAAATATACATGTTTGGGATCTCCACTCTTCTTCATTTGGTTAGATTTTTTATTTTAGATATAAATTTTTAAGAAGTACTAACTTAAAATAGGTAACTTCTCAATGTTCAAAGTGTAAATACAATTTTTTTTGTTTTCACCTTTGATTTTTGAAACAAACTCTTCAAAAAAAAAAAATTCAGAATTGGCTTTCTTAATTTTTCAATTTTTTATGGGGCTGGATTTGTGAAGATTCTTTGTTCTCTCTCTCTTTTCCTTTTTTTTTTCTTTGTTTCTTTAGTATATTGCTGAACACTAGTGATTTATGGATGGGAGTTATATGTACATTCAAACAATAAAGCCATGATTCTTGGAATTTGTTGAAAGTAGTGTGGCATGTATGTTTATTGGTCTACTTGATCAACTAATAATTACGATTCAATTCTTGCAGGAGTAAACACAGTCAAACAATGAAAGACTTTCACAAGGAAAAGAATGGGATCTAACTGTATCTTGAATTGTGTAATGTAGAGCAATTTTACTCAGAGTTTTAAAGATGCGAGGAATAATTTGAATATATTTTGGAGATATTGAAAGTTGCTTTAATTTCTTCTTTTTTTTATTAAGTTGTACTTTATTGATATCCACTATAAGTAAATAATGAAAGAAACAATTTTGATGAAAAAATAGTGGACCTTGCACTTATATTGCACAATTAATTTGAATTTTGAAAAGATAAAGATTTTATCTTCTAGCATATATACTACACGTAGAAAATGGGTATCATGACATTATCTATCAAGTTCTGTTCCAATTGTGTTCCAATACCCATTTTAAATATGAAACGTGCTTTGGAATGGCCTACTGATACATGCCAAATTTTGCCTTTTTTTGTAGTGTAAGTTATTTACATTGTTGCAACACTGTAAATATTTTGAATTTTAACACAATTTCATGTGTCATAAATACACTCATATTCCCCATTAAACTTGTGTTTAGTTGTTGTTGATGTTGAATTTTATTTTTTGTTCTGCTTTAAATACATTCATCATATTCAATCTTTATGTATTAACACAGATACTCTCACACTCACACTCTCACATACATAATAAATCACCCAACGATTGCTTACTCACCTTCTTGTCTTTGTATTCTCCATTTTATATCCTCTTTAGATCTCTCCCCCCTCCCCCCCCACATACTCTAAAGAATTCTTCGTGCACACAAGGGAAGATGGAGTAGAACTCAAAAATGGGAGAAATGTAGATGTTTATTCAATGATTCAACTTCATTCCCCTTTGTACAACAGGCATGGCAGATCTTCCTTTTTTTCTTGCTTTCTTTATGTTTTTGTTTTTTGCTAAACAAATAAACATGTGTGGGATCTCCACTCGTCTTCATTTGGCTAGATCTATTATTTTAAATATAAATCTTTAGGAAGTACTAATTTAAAATTGGTATGTTCTCAAACTTCAAAGTGTAAATACAACTTTTTTGTTTTTACCTTTGATTTTTGAAACAAACTGTTCAAAAAAAAAAATAAATATTGGCTTTCTTGATTTTTCAATTTGTTATGGAGTTGGATTTGTGAAGACTCTTTGTTCTCTCTCTCTTTTCATTTTCATTTTCTTTGTTTATTTAGTATATTGGTGAACACTAGTGATTTTTGGATGGGATTTATATCGACATTCAAACAACAAAGCCATGATTATGGGAATTTGTTGAAAGTAGTGTGGCGCATGTATTTTATTGGTCTACTTCATCAGCTAATAATTAAGATTTAATTCTTGCAGGAGCAAATACGGTCAAACAATGAAGGATTTTCACAAAGAAAAGAACAGGATCTGACTGTATTTAGAATTGTGTATTCTAGAGCAATTTTACTCAGAGTTTTAAAATTGCGAGGATAATTTGAATATATTTTGAAGATATTGGAAGTTTCTCTAATTTCTTCCTTTTTTTTTTTTAGGTTGTACTTTATTGATATCCACTATAACTAAATCATTAAAGAAACAATTCTGATGAAAAAATAGTGGACCTTGCACTTATATTGCACAAATAATTATAATTTTGAAAAGATAAAGATTTTATCATCTAGCATATATGCTACACATTAAAAATGGGGATCATGACGTCATCTATCAAGTTTTATTCCAACTATGTTCCAATACCCATTTCAATAAGAAACGGGCTTTGGAATGGCCTGTTGATACATGCCAAATCCCGCCTTCTTTTGTAGTATACGTTATTTAAATTGTTGCAACACTGTAAATATTATGAATTTGGACACAATTTCATGTGTTATAAATACACTCATATTCCCTATTAAAGTTGTGTTTAGTGGTAGTTGATGTTGAATTTTATTTTTTGTTCCGCTTTAAATACATTCATCATATTCACTTTTTATGTATTTACACACATACACTCACACTCACACTCACACACTCACATACATAATAAATCACCCAACAATTGCTTACTCACCCTCTTGTCTTTGTTTTCTCCATTTTATATCATCTCTATATCTCTCCCCCCTCCCCCCACATGTTCCCAAGAATTCTTTGTGTACACGAGAGAAGATGGAGAAGAACTCAAACAATGGAAGAAATGTAGATCTTTATTCAACGATTCAATTTCATTCACCTTTCATTTCTATTTTACAGTTTTTTACAGAATCTAACATATATTTAATTTCACCTTGTAGATGGAAACTATAATTGAGAAGGATAACTTTTATGGCTGTTGGAGAGTTAATGGTGTGATCTTTCCGAAGCCTCTTCATTTTAATTTTCTGAAACCACCTCCGCATTCCCCTACACCACCTCCGCCTTTCCCTCCCCCACCGTCATCCCAACAAGTACCTACAAGAGTACAACAGGCATGGCAGATCTTCCTTTCTTTCCTGATTTCTTTGTGCTTTTTTTTTACTAAACAAAAATATACATGCGTGGGATCTCCACTCTTCTTCATTTGGTTAGATCTTTTATTTTAAATATAAATTTATAGGAAGTACTAACATAAAATTCTTAAGTTGTGTAAATACAATTTTTTTGTTTTCACCTCTGCTTTTTAAACAAACTACAAAAAAAAAATTCAAAATTGGAATTCTTAATTTTTCAATTTTGTATGGGGTTGGATTTGTAAAGATTCTTTGTTCTCTCTCTCTTTTCTTTCTTTTTTATCTTTATTTCTTTAGTATATTGGTGAACACTAGTGTTTTATGGATGGGAGTTATATGTACTTTCTAACACTAAAGCTATGATTTTGGGAAATTGTTGAATGTAATGTGGCGTATGTATGTTTATTGGTCTACGTCATCAAAAAATAATTAAGATACAATTATTGTAGGAGCGAACATTGCCAAGCAATGAATGATTTTCACAAAGAAAAGAAGGGGATCTAACTGTATCTAGAATTTTGTAATGTAGAGCAATTTTGCTTAGAGTTTTAAAGATGCGAGGAATAATTTGAATATGTTTTTGGAGATATTGTAAGTAGCTTTAATTTCTTTTTTTTTATTAATTTGTACTTTATTGATATCCACTATAAGTAAATCATTAAAGAAACAATTCTGATGAAAAAATAGTGGACCTTGCACTTATATTGCACAAATAATTTGAATATAGAAAAGATAAAGAATATATGCTATACATAAAAATGGGTATCATGACGTCATCTATCAAGTTTTGTTCCAACTGTGTTCCAATACCCATTTCAATATGAAATGAGCTTTGGATTGGCCTACTGATACATGCCAAATTCTGCCTTTTTTTTGAAGTGTATGTTTTTTAAATTGTTGAAACACCGTAAATATTCTGAATTTGGACACAATTTCATGTGTCATAAATACACTCATATTCCCTATTAAACTTTTGTTTAGTTGTCGTTGATGTCGAATTTTATTTTTTGTTCTCCTTTGAATACATTTATCATATTCAATCTTTATGTATTAACACACATACACTCACACTCACACACTCACATACATAATAAATCACCCAACAATTGCTTACTCACTCTCTTGTCTTTGTATCCTCCATTTTATATCATCTCTGTATCTCTCCCCCTCCCCCCCCACATACTCCAAAGAATTATTTGTGCACACAAGAGAAGATTGAGCAGAACTCAAATAATGGGAGAAATGTAGATCTTTATTCAACGATTCAATTTCATTCACCTTTCAATTCTATTTTATAGTTTTTTACAAAATCTAACATATATTTAATTTCACCTTATAGATGGAAACTATAATTGAGAGAGATAACTTTTATGGTTGTTGGAGAGTTAATGGTATGCTCTTTCCGGACCCACTTGATTTCATTTTTCTGGCACCACCTCCGCCTTCACCTCCACCACCTCCGCCTTCCCCTCCACCACCTCCACCTTCGCCTTAACCACCTCCGCCTTCCCCACCACCACCATCATCCCAACAAGTATGTCCAAGAGTACAACAGGCATGGCAGATATTACGTTCTTTCTTGCTTTCTGTTTGGTTTTGTTTTTTTTACTAAACAAATATACATGTTTGGGATCTCCACTCTTCTTCATTTCATTAGATCTTTTATTTTGAATATAAATTTTTAAGAAGTACTAACATAAAATTGGTAAGCTCTCAATCTTCAAAGTGTAAATATAATTTTTTTTGTTTTCAGCTTTGATTTTTGAAACAAACTCTTCAAAAAAAAATATTCAAAATTGGCTTTCTAGATTTTTCAATTTTGTATTGGATTGAATTTGTGAAGATTCTTTGTTCTCTCTCTCTTTTCTTTTTTTTTCTTTTTTTTCTTTATTATAATCGTGAACACTAGTGATTTACGGATGGGATTTATATGTACATTCGATCAATAAAGCCATGATTCTGGAAATTTGTTGAAAGTAGTGTGGCGCATGTATGTTTATTGGTCCACTTCATCAACTAATAATTAAGATTCAATTCTTGCAGGAGCTAATACGTTGAAGCAGTGAAGGATTTTCACAAAGAAAAGAACGGGATCTAACTGTATCTAAAATTGTGTAACGTAGAGCAATTTTGCTCAGAGTTTTAAAGATGCGAGAAATAATTTGAATATATTTTGGACATATTGGAAGTTGCTTTAATTTCTTCTTTTTTTTATTAAGTTCTACTTTGTTCATATCCACTATAAGTAAATCATGAAAGAAAAAATTCTTATGAAAAAATAATGGACCTTGCACTTATATTGGAAACATAATTTGATTAAAGAAAAGATAAAGATTTTATCTTCTAGCATATATGCTACAAATAAAATATGGGGATCATGACATCATCTATCAAGTTCTATTTCAACTATATTCCAATACCCATTTCAATATGAAACGGGCTATCGAATAGCCTGCTGATACGTGCCAAATCCCGTATTTTTTTTTTTAGTGTACGTTATTTAAATTGTTGCAACACTGTAATTATTCTGAATTTGGAAAAAATTTCATGTGTCAGAAATATACTCATATTCGCTATTAAAGTTGTGTTTAGTTGTGGTTAATGTTGAATTTTATTTTTGTTCTGCTTTAATTACATTCATCATCACTCTGTACGTATTTAAACATATACACTCACACTCACACACTCACATACATAATAAATCACCCAACGATCGCTTACTCACCGTCTTGTCTTTGTATCCTCCATTTTATATCATCTCTGTATCTCTCCCCCCTCCCCCCCACATACTCCAAAGAATTCTTTGTGCACAGAAGATGGAATGGAGCATAACTCAAATAATGGGAGAAATGTAGATCTTTATTCAACGATTCAACTTCATTCACCTTTCAATTCTATTTTACTTCTTTTAAAAAATCTAACATATATTTAATTTCACCTTGTAGATGGAAACTATAATTGAGAGACATAACTTTTATGGCTGTTGGAGAGTTTATGGTGTGCGCTTTTTGGAGACACTTGATTTCAATTTTCTGGCACCACCTCCGCCTTCACCTCCACCACCTCCGCCTTCCCCACCACCACTATCATCCCAACAAGTACCTCCAAGAGTACAACAGGCACGCAGATCATCCTTTCTTTCTTGCTTTCTTTGTGGTTTTTTTTTTACTAAACAAATATACATGTGTGTGATCTCCACTCTTCTTCATTTAAGGATATTTTATTTTAAATAAAAAATTTTAAGAAGTAATAACATAAAATTGGTAAATTCTCAATCTTGAAAGTGTAAATACAATTTTTGTTTTCAACTTTTATTTTTGTAACAAACTCTTCAAAAAAAAATAATTCAACATTGGCATTCTTAATTTTTCAATTTTGTATGGGGTTGGATTTGTGAAGATTCTTTGTTCTCTCTCCCTTTTCTTTTTTTTTTTTTCTCGTTGTTTCTTTAGTATATTGGTGGACACTAGTGATTTATGGATGAGAGTTATATGTACATTAAAACAATAAAGCCATGATTCTGGGAATTTGTTGAAAGTAGTGTGGCGCATGTATGTTTATTGGTCTACTTCATCAACTAAAAATTAAGATTCAGTTTTTCCAGTAGCAAACACGGCCAACTAATGAAGGATTTTCACAAAGAAAAGAAGGGAATCTAATTGTATTTTGAATTGTGTAATGTAGAGCAACTTTGCTTAGAGTTTCAAAGATGCGAAGATCATGACGTCATCTATCAAGTTTTGTTCCAACTTTGTTCCAATACCCATTTCAATAGGTAACGGGCTTCGCAATGGCCTGCTGGTAAGTGCCAAATCCCCCCTTCTTTTGTAGTCTACATTATTTAAATTGTTGCAACACTGTAAATATTCTGAATTTGGACACAATTTCATGTGTCATAAATACACTCATATTCCCTATTAAAGTTGTGTTTAGTTGTTGTTGATGCTGAATTTTATTTTTTGGTCTGCTTTTAATACTTTCATCATATTTACTCTTTATGTATTTACACACATAAACTCACACTCACACTCACACACTCACATATATAATAAATCACCCAACGATTGCTTACTCACCCTCTTGTCTTAGTATCCTCCATTTTATATTATCTCTGTATCTCTCCCCCCACTCCCCCACATACTCCAAAGAATACTTTGTGCACACAAGAGAAGATAGAGCAGAACTCAAATAATGGGAGAAATGTAGATCTTTATTCAAGGATTCAACTTCATTCACCATTCAATTCTAGTTTACAGCTTTTAACAAATTCTAACATATATTTAATTTCACCTTGTAGATGGAAACTATAATTGAGAGAGATAACTTTTATGATTGTTAGAGAGTTAATGGTGTGCTCTTTCTGGAGCCACTTGATTCCAATTTTCCTCCACCACCTCCGCCTTCCCCTCCACCACCATCATCCCTACAAGTACCTCCAAGAGTGCAAGGCATGGCAGATCTTCCTTTCTTTCACGCATTTTTTTTGAGTTTTTTTTTAATAAACAAATATACATGTGTGGGATCTCCACTCTTCTTCATTTGGTTAGATCTTTTATTTTAAATATAAAGTTTTAAGAAGTACTATCTTAAAATTGGTAAGTTCTCAATCTTCAAAGTGTAAATACAATTTTTTCATTTTCAACATTGATTATTGAAACAAACACTTCAAAAAAGAAAAATTCAAATTTGGCTTTATTAATTTTTCAATTTTGTATGGGGTTGGATTTGTGATGTTTCTGTGTTCTCTCTCTCTTTTCTTTTTTTTTTTCTCTGTTTCTGGTGCACATTGGTGAACACTAGTGATTTATGGATGGGATTTATATGTACATTCAAACAATAAAGCCAAGATTCTGGGAATTTGTATAAAATAGTGTGGCGCATGTATGTTTATTGGTCTAGTTCATCAACTAATAATTAAGATTCAATTATTGCATGAGCTAACACGGGCAAGCAATGAAGGATTTTCACAAAGAAAAGAACGGGATGTAACTGTATCAAGAATTATGTAATATATCGCAATTCTGCTCAAAGTTCTAAAGATGCAAGGAATAATTTGAATATATTACGGAGATATTGAAAGTTGCTTTAATTTCTTCTTTTTTTTATTTAAGTTGTACTTTATTGATATGCAGTATAAGTAAATCATGAAAGAAACTATTCTACTGAAAAAATAGTGGACCTTGCACTTATATTGCACAAATAATTTGAATTTAGAAAAGATAAAGATTTTATCTTCTAGCATATATGCTACACATAAAATATGGGGATCTTGAAGTCATCTATCAATTCCAACTGTGTTCCAATACCCATTTCAATATGAAACGGGCTTTGGGTTGCCCTACTGATTTGTGCCAAATCCTGCCTTTTTTGGTAGAGTATGTTATTTAAATTGTTGCAACACTTTAAATATTTTGAATTTGGACAAAATTTACACTCATATTCCCTATTAAAGTTGTGTTTAGTTGTGGTTGATGTTGAATTTTATTTTTTGTTCTGCTTTAAATACATTCATCATATTCACTCTTTATGTATTTACATCTATACACTCACGCTCACACACTGACATACATAATAAATCACCCAACGACTGCTTACTCACCCTCTTGTCTTTGTACTTCCATTTTATCTTATCTCTGTATCTCTCCCCCCTCCCCCCTCCACATACTCCAAAGAATTCTTTGTGCACACAAGAGAAGATGGAGAGAACTCAAATAATCGGAGAAATGTAGATCTTTATTCAACGATTCAACTTCATTCACCTTTCAATTCTATTTTACAGCTTTTTACAAAATCTAACATATATTTGATTTCACCTTGTAGATGGAAACTATAATTGAGAGAGATAACTTCTATGGCTATTGGAGAGTTAATGGTGTGCTCTTTCCGGAGCCACTTGATTTCAATTTTCCGGCACCACCTCCGCCTTCACCTCCACCACCTCCACCTTCACCTCCACCACCTCCACCTCCGCCTTCACCTCCACCACCATCATCCCAACTAGTACCTCCAAAAGTGCAATAGGCATAGCAGATCTTCCTTTCTTTCTTGCTTTCTTTGTGGGTTTTTTTCTTTTACTAAACAAATATACATATGTGGGATCTCCACTCTTCTTCATTTGGTTAGATCTTTTATTTTAAATATAAATTTTTAAGAAGTACTAACTTAAAATTGGTAAGTTCTCAATCTTCAAAGTGTAAATACATTTTTTTTGTTTTTCACCTTTGAGTTTTGAAACAAACACTAAAAAAAAAAAAAAAAACTCAAAATTAGCTTTCTTCATTTTTCAATTTTTTAGGGGGTTGGATTTGTGAAGATTCTGTGTTCTCTCTCTCTTTTCATTTTTTTTTTTCTATGTTCCTATAGTATATTGTTGAACACTAGTGATTTATGGATGGGATTTATATGTACATTCAAACAATAAAGCCAAGATTATGGGAATTTGTTGAAAGTAGTGTGGCGCATGTATGTTTATTGGTCTATTTCATCATCTAATAATTAAGATTCAATTCTCTCAGGAGCAAACACGGTCTAGCAATGAAGGATTTTCACAAAGAAAAGAACGGGATGTAACTGTATATAGAATTGTGCAATGAAGAGCAATTTTCCTTAGAGTTTTAAAGATGCAAGGAACAATTTGAATATATTTTGGGGATATTGAAAGTTGCTTTAAGTTCTTTTTTTTATTAAGATGTACTTTATTGATATCCACTATAAGTAAATCATGAAAGAAACAATTCTGATGAAAAAATAGTGGACCTTGCACTTATAATGCACAAATAATTTGAATTTAGAAAAGATAAAGATTTTATCTTCTAGCATATATTCTACACATAAAAAATGAAGATCATGATGTTATCTATCAAGTTTTGTTCCAACTGTGTTCCAATACCCATTTCAATTTGAAACGGGCTTATAGCCTGCTGATACGTGCCAAATCTCGCCTTTTTTTGTAGTGTACGTTACTTAAATTGTTGCAACACTGTAAAATATTATGAATTTGGACACAGTTTCATGTGTCATAAATACATTCATATTCCCTATTAAAGTTGTGTTTAGTTGTAATTGATGTTGAATTTTATTTTTTGGTATGCTTTAAATACATTCATCATATTCACTCTTTATGTATTTACACACATAAACTCACACTCACACACTCACATACATAATAAATCACCCAACGATTGCTTACTTACCCTTTTGTCTTTGTATCCTCCTTTTTATATCATCTCTGTATCTCTCCCCCCTCCCCCCCACATACACCAAAGAATTGTTTGTGCACACAAGAGAAGATGGAGCATAACTCATATAATGGGAGAAATGAAGATCTTTATACAACGATTCAACTTCATTCACCTTTCAATTCTATTTTATAGTTTTTAACAAAATCCAACATATATTTAATTTCACCTTCTAGATGAAAACTATAATTGAGAGAGATAACTTTTGTCGCTATAGGAGAGTTAATGGTGTGCTCTTTCTCGAGACACTAGATTTTAATTTTCCAGAACCACCTCTGCCTTCTCCTCCAACACCATTATCCCAACAAGTACCTTCAAAGAGACAACTGGCATGGCAGATCTTCCATTCTTTCTTGCTTTCTTTGTGTTTTTTTTTTTTTACTAAAAAAATATACATGTGTGGGATCTCCACTCTTCTTCATTTGGTTAGATCTTTTATTAAATATAAATTTTTAAGAATTACTAACTTAAAATTGCTAAGTTCTCAATCTTCAAATTGTACATACAATTTTTTTGTTTTCACCTTTGATTTTTGAAACAAACTCTTCAAAACAAAAAATCAAAATTAGCTTTCTTAATTTTTTAATTTTGTATGGGGTTGGATTTGTGAAGATTCTTTGTTCTCTCTCTCTTTTCTTTTTCTTTTCTTTTTTTCTTTAGTATATTGGTGAAAACTAGTGATTTATGGATGGGAGTTATATGTACATTCAAACAACAAATCTATGATTCTGAGAATTTGTTGAAAGTAGTGTGGCGCAAGTACGTTTATTGGTCTAATTCATCAACTAATAATTAAGATTCAATTCTTGCTAGAGCAAACATGGTCAAGGCATGAAGGATTTTCACAAAAAAAAGAACGGGATCTAACTGTATCTGGAATTGTGTAATGTAGAGTAATTTTGTAAAGATGCGAGGAATAATTTGAATATATTTTGAAGATACTTGAAGTTGCTTCAATTTCTTCTTTTTTTTTATTAAGTTTTACTTTATTGATATCCACTATAAGTAAATAATAAAAGAAATTATCCTGATGAAAAAATAGTGGACTTTGCACTTATATTGCACAAATAATTTGAATTTAGAAAAGAAAAAGATTTTATCTTTCTAACATATATGCTACACATAAATGGGCATCATGTCGTCATTTATCAAGTTCTGTTCCAATTGTGTTCCAATACCGATTTGAATATTAAACGGGCTTTGGAATGTCCTGCTGATATGTGCTAAATCCTGCCTTTTTATGTAGTGTACGGTATTTAAATTGTTGCAATACTGTAAATATTCCGAATTTGGACACAATTTCATATGTCATAAGTACACTCGCTTTCCCTATTAAAGTTGTGTTTAGTTGTTGTTGATATTGAATTTTATTTTTTGTTCTGCTTTAAATACATTCATCATATTCACTCTTTATCTATTTACACACATTCACTCACACTCACACACTCACATACATAATAAATGACCCAACGATTGCTTACTCACCCTCTTGTCTTTGTATCCTCCATTTTATATCATCTCTGTATCTCTCCCCCCTCCCCCCCACATACTCCAAAGAATTCTTTCTACACACAAGAGAAGGAACTCAAATACTCAAATAATGGGAGAAATGTAGATCTTTATTCAACGATACAACTTCATTCACCTTTCAATTTTATTTTACAGTTTTTTACAAAATCTAACATATATTTAATTTCACCTTGTAGATGGAAACTATAATTGAGAGAGATAACTTTTATGGCTGTTGGAGAGTTAATGTGCTCTTTACGGAGCCACTTAATTTCAATTTTACGACACCACGTCCGCCTTCCCCTCCATCTTAAATCCCGATTTAAGGTAGCAATGTCTCGTAAGCCCTTCCCACCTTCCAATAACAGTTTACATACATATTGCCATGCTACGTTGGCATAGCTCCTAGTCATCCCTCCTTTCCACAAGAATGCTAGAAGTCGCTTCTCAATCTCCCTTATAACACCTTAGGCTATAGGAACGTTGAGGAACAATAAATGCTCAACGCCATAAGGATAGATTTGATGATCTGCATCCTCCCAGCATAGGACAACCCCAGACCTTCCCATCCCTTAATACGTTGGTCAATTTTTGATAACAATGACTGACAATCTGTTTTCAAATAATCGAGACGAGAGAAGGGAAAGTCCCAAGTATCTCATCGGTAACTGCCCTTCCTAGAATCCCAGCATCACCAACAACTCTATTGGAATCTCGTGTGCCGAGCGAGAGATAATAAGGTGGCTCTTATGTGCATTAAGCCCTAGACCCAACCATGACGCGAACATATCTAAGCCCTGCTTGAAGACCCCTATAGAATCCATATTAGCTTTACAAAATAGCAGTAGGTCATCTACAAAACTAAGTTGAAAGAGTCGAGCAGGAGCACATTTTCAATGGAATGAAAAACGCCATCCTGTTCAATCAACTATAGGAATAAAAGATGTAACACCTCCATCACAAGAACAAATACGTAATGCAACATGGGATCACCTTGCCTAAACCCTTGTGAGCCTGCAAAAAATCCATGGGGTTTTCAATTCAAACCCACCGGGTGTTGTTACACACTCTTCTATCCACCGAATAAATTGTGCTGGAAATCCAATCATGTCCAAAAATGCTAGTAGAAAGTCCCATTCCACTGTGCCATAGGCTTTCTGATATCCACTTTAATGGTAGATCTAGGTGGGAGACGCACCTGGTTATACCTTGTAAATGATTCCTGTGCAAGCATGTCAAAACCAGGCATAGTGGAGCATTGCGTGTATTTGTAAAAAACGGAAGAGGAAATTTCAGAGAATTGAATCTATTTTATTTGAATTTAACAGAGTTGAGTACATGTATATATAGAATAGAGATGAAGCAGTTTTGAGAGATAACAAACTAAACTAACTTTCAAGAAAGAAAAGAAGCCAATGGACTAATAAAAGCGTGTTCTCAAGAACACGCTTTTATAAGTTTACAAATAAAAAAAAAAAGCAAACGGCGGCTGTTCACTGTCTTCTTTAGCCTCATATTTCTGCAACTCTTTTCCTTCAATGGACAGATCCAAGTGGCTACAATCAAGATTTACAGCCTCCCTGCAAGTTGGACTTGTATCGAAGGTGGTCAGGCCTAACTTATAAGACTAGAACATAAAAGAATTCGAAGGTAGAGGGTTAGTAAAGAGGTCTGCCAATTGCAGCTTTAAATTCACATATTTAGGCAAAATACGACCTTCTTTCTATTGGTCCCTCAGAACGGGGCAGTCTATCTCAACATGCTTTGTCCTCTAATGAAACACTGGGTTCTCTGTGATGTGTATCGCTGCTTTATTGTCACAATAGAATGGCACAGGGGTGAGAACATCCACTTTCAATTCCTTAAGTAAATTATTAACCCAAACAATCTAGCATACTGTGGTAGCCATGCTCCTGTATTCTGCCTCCGCAGATGATCTAAACATTGTACTTTGTTTCTTGGTTTTCCAAGAAACTGGGCTGCTTCCCATCATTATGCAATATCCCATTAGTGAACTTCTTGTTACTTGGCAAGCTGCCCAATCTGCACCAAAGTAAGCTTTCAGTTTAAAATTATTATTAACAGGGAAGAATAGACCTGAAGAAGGTTGTCCCTTCAAATATCTAACAAGGTCAACTGCTACGTTCCAGTGTTGCTTACAGGGTTGTTGGATATACTGGTTAAGTTGCTGAGTAGCATAGCTGATGTCCGGTCTGGTAAATCCAAGGTATAAAAGCCTTCCCACAAGCCTTCTATATTTGGAAGGATCTTCTAATGTTGCCTCAGACTCTGAAATAAATTTTAGGCCTGCTGGAAGTGGAGTTGGAGCTATTTTTACCTTGTCAAGTCCCATGTCTTTTATGATGTCCATGGTATATTTGTTCTGTTTGACAACCAAACCTTGTTCTTATCTAGATAATTCTAGTCCTAAAAAGTACTTGGCTTCTCCCACGTCGTTTATAGTGAACAATCCATTCAGGTAGACATTCACTTCTTGAACAGAACTTTCAGTGGCGGCATGACCAAAACATTGTCAACATATACAAGAAGTGCAATAAAATGAATGCCAGTCCCTTTAGTAAAAAGGCAGTAGTCATATTTGGATTGAACAAAACCTAAAGCTTTAATCTTTGTAGTAAATTCCTCATTCCGTTATCTTGAAGCTTGCTTCAAGCCATAGAGGGATTTTTTAAGTTTACAAACCATGCCTTCTGGAATTTTATAGCCTTCATGGGGTAGCATGTAAATGAATTCATTTAAATTCCCATGTAGAAATGCATTGTTGACATCTAAATGATGTAACAACCACGCTTTAGCAATAGCAACAGCCAATAGAAGTCTTACAGTGACTGTTTTGGCTACAGGAGCAAAACAGTCATTGTAATCTATCCCTTCCCTTTGCCTAAAACTTTTGGAAACTAACCTGGCCTTATGCCTCTCAACAGATCCATCAGGTCTTAGCTTGGTTTTGTAAACCCATCTGCATCCAATAAGGATCGTTCCTTGATGTAATGAAGATATTTCCCATATTTTGTTCTTTTCTAATGCAGTAATTTCCTGCTTCATGGCATTCATCCATTATTTTTTTTTTTGTGCTTCATCATAATTTTTGGGTTCCTGCAATGAGTTCAAACTTTGCACAAAACAACTATGAAGAGGAGTTAGTATCACATCATGTGGTAAAGTCATTCCAGAGGCCTTGTTACAGATGAAATCATTCATCCAAAATGGTTTGCTAGGAATTCTAGTGGACCTTCTAGGCTGAACATGCTGCTCACTGACAGTAGGTGGTGGATCATTTTCTATTTCTTTTTTCATCCAAAACTCCTATAGTAGGTAAAGGACAGGAGATGCTGTCTATTTCATCATTGTGGAAAGGAAATGTTCCTTCATGAAAGACTACATCCCTTGCTACAAACATTTCATTAGTATCAAGATTCATGACCTTATACCCTTTCTTTCCTTGGGCATATCCTAAGAAAACACACCTTATAGCTCTAGGCTCAAATTTTCTTTTGAAAGGTGTTACATTAGTGGCAAAGCAAAGATATCCAAAAATTTTGAGATGTTGATAGCTTGGTTTTCTTTTATATAGCATTTCATAGGGGGTTTTCCACTTTAATGTAGGGATGGGCATTCTATTTATGAGATAGGTTGTTGTCAAGAGAGACTCAACCCAAAATCTTTCAGGAAGTTTGGCAAAAAACATCAGAGACCTTGCTACCTGTAGCAAGTGTTGATGTTTTCTCTCCACAACACCATTTTGTTGTGGAGTGTATGTGCAGGTTCCTTCATGAATAATGCCTCTGTTTTGGAAGAGAGTCTGACATTGATCATTAATAAATTCAGTACCATTGTCAGTTCTCACCCTTTTAATTTTTAATTCAAATTGTGTTTCAATCATTTTGCACAAAAATTCCAGTTTAAGTGTTGTTTGTGCTTTGTGGTGCATCATGTAAATCCATGTACTCTGCTGTGATCATCAACTACTGTGTGCATGTAACTACAATGTGCGATAGAATATTGTCTATATGGTCCCCACACATCAACATGTATTAAATCAAACACAGCATTAGTTTGTGATTCACTGTGGGGAAAAGGTAACCTGTGTTGCTTTGCTAAAGGGCAAATTTGACAGTTTCTGATACATTGCATTTCATTCCTCGTAAAAGGTAAATGTGAATCAACTTCTTTGCTGGCATGTCCTAGTCTATTATGCCATAGGTTTTCTCTATCTACAGTTTCAGTTTCAGCCCTTTTCTTACTTTCTGACATAGCACAATTATGGAAAATTTTAAAGTGTTCAATCTTTTCTTCAGGCCTTGGTGAGTGTTCTTGTTCAAGAGTATAGAGCTTCCCCTTTTATCCACCTACTGCAATAGTCTCTCTAGTCAGAAGGTCCCGCACAAGACACTTTCCCATTAGAAATGTAACACTAAATTGTCCCTTTACACAAAGTTTATTGACAGTTAAATTTGGGAACATAAACAACATCCTTGAGAGTAATAGATTGAGACAGATAGATATTTCCTGTGTATTGAACTTGACATGAGGAACCACCAGGGAGTTTAATGGAAGTCTTATCTTTTAACAATTGAAGGGTCTTGAAAAGCCTTAGATTCATACACATGTGGGCCGAGACACCACTGTCTATGATCCAAGAGAAATTATCTAAAGAAGTGCAGTTATTATAAGAGAGAAGATTACCTGCAAAGTTTTCTTAATCTGCAAAATTTGAAAAACCCTCATTGAGCTCCTTCGCTTGTAAAGCTTTCTTCAGCTCTTTTCAGATTATTTCAGACAGCCTGTTCTAATCCATGATTGCCTGACTGTTCCTCTCTATCATTCCAATCTGTATATTGAAAGCTTTGTTCCTTGATTGTCTGTTGTTTCTTTTCCTTTGTTCTATTAATTCTTTATACTAGTCTGGGAATCCCGTTATCTCAAAGCAGTTCCTTTATGTGACCACTTTTCTTGTAGTGTTCACAATATCCCCTTTTATACCCGGTTCCTTTTCTTTTGTTTATGCTTTGTTTTCATGGTTCTTGAGATTGAGCAGTCATTAGTTCTTCTCTGTCAAAGCCATGAACCCCAGAGCCTGTCTTTGTTTTTCTACACTAAGGATCATAGAATATCCTTTGCCAAAGATGGTAAAGGGTCCAATAGAAGAATCCAATACCCATTTTAATATGAAATGGGCTTTGAAATGGCCTGCCGATACGTGCCGAATCCTGCCTTTTTTTGTAGTGTACGTTATTTAAATTGTTGCAACACTGTAAATATTTCAAATTTAGACACAATTTCATGTGTCCTAAATACACTCATATTCCCTATTAAAGTTGTGTTTAGTTGTCGTTGATGTTGAATTTTATTTTTTGTTCTGCTTTAAGTTCATTCATCATATTCACACTTAATGTATTTACACACATACACTCACACTCACACTCACACTCACATACGTAATAAATCACCCAACGATTGCTTACTCACCCTGTTGTCAAATAATGGGAGAAATGTAGATCTTTATTCAACGATTCAACTTCATTCACCTTTCAATTCTATTTTACAGTTTTTAACAAAATCTAACATATATCTCATTTCACCTTGTAGATGGAAACTATAATTGAGAGAGATAACTTTTATTGTTGTTGGAGAGTTAATGTGTGCTCTTTCCGGAGCCACTTGATTTAAATTTTCCAGCACGCCCTCCGCCTTCACCTCCACCACTTTCCCTCCACCACGAAGTTGATAGATCTGACCTAAGAAAGGTAATTGTTACCATTCAAGGGAACAGATACTAGACTCATTACAGGGTGGCCTCCATCTTGGAGTTTCAGAATCTCCATTATCTGTTGTGTTTCTGAATCTTCTGTCTTGATATCGTGAAAACAATGAGAGGAGAATGGATCTTTTACTGCTCTGGTACCATGTCAAAACCAGGCGCAGTAAAGCATTGCGTGTATTTGTAAAAAACGGAAGAGGAAATTTCAGAGAATTGACTCTATTTTCTTTGAATTTAACAGAGTTGAGTACAGGTATATATAGAACAGAGATGAAGCAGTTTTGAGAGATAACAGACCAAACTAACTTTCAAGACATAAAAGAAGCCAACGGACTAATAAAAGCGTGTTAAGAACACGCTTTTATAAGTATACAAATAAAAAATAAAAGCAAATGGCTATTGTTCACTGTGTTCTTCAGCCTCATATTTCTGCAACTCTTTTGCTTCATTGGACAGATCCAAGTGGCTGGAATAATGTTTTACAAAGCATAATATTGTCGCTTATACTACTACTAGGAACAAAGGCAGCCTGGCAAGGGCTGATTAATTTATCCAACACCCTATTCAACTTTTGAACAATAATTTTTACAATCACTTTATACGGCACGTTACAAGATGATATAGGACGAAAATCCATGACCAGCTTAGGGGAGTGTACCTTGGGTATAAGTGCTAGCAGCGTGGTGTTGATTTGCTTAAGCATCTTACCCGTAGCAAAGAAATTCACTTCCATAAGCTACGCGAGCTGGAGCTACGGTTATACCACGTGAACCACTCACCCTGAAGCAGGAGCAATCCCATATCCTGAATACACGCATTAAACTTCTCCATGACGACCCTTATACCGCCAGAAATACCACAAACCTCACTGAGGTCATGTATAACATTAAAATCAGCCCCTATCAGCCATGGATCATCCACATACTGACCCCCAAGCATCTCCAAAGATCTCCATAGCCCTCGACGCTTAGCAATATCATTAGCGCCATAAATAACAGTAATAATCACATTCACATGTGTTGCTCTAACTGTCACACGACAATATATATATAGGTCACCTAATGCAATCACATAAACATCAAGTATGTCATCATCCCATGCAACCCATATTAGATTAACAACAGTCATAAAATCAACACACCATTTCCATTGAGGTACAATAAAAGATTGTATGCGATCAATATTAGTAATCAGAACATGCATTTTAAGAAGATCTATAAAGTTTACCTAAACTCAGCTACTAAGTCATTAAGTGCCA
>NW_011628072.1:99254-104152 GCF_000512975.1 Sesamum indicum | reverse complement strand
TCGTAGGCTCATACAAGTGGTGCATTTCGAGGGCAGCCACACATATTTCAAATCAACCTTACATGCAATTTCCCTTCCTTCCACTCGGTTGGCGTCATAATGACCAAGTGCTTCGGAAGTTTGGTATTAATATCAAGCATAACACATACACGAGTGAAATCTAGTCTCGTCCATGCTTGAGTGATCGCGTCCGATAAAGAGGTCGTTCGATGCCACTTGCCACCATACTCAAGCCATTGTTTGTCCATAATTCGATTGGCAAGTGTCTAAGTTTAACCCAAACTGGAACTTGGGTATGTTTCAACTTACGTAGTACTTTGCCCGGCTCCCACTTCTGCAACACGATGCCGTCCTTGGAACAACCACGGTCCGCCCTCTATCTCTTCTTCCATAGCCACAGTGGCTCCCGTAAAAAACCCGTTGGCTGTGCCTGTGACCTCCATTAGCATTGGCCAAATTGATTTAACATAGTCCTTTAAGTGGTTAAAATACGGCCGTTTTTCAAAGAAATACCCCACTGTTGTCATGTTCCATCGACGGGAACCCTCACGAATAGTGTCCAATGTGGGTCGTACGATAATTTCACCATTTCGCATCATATGAGGCACATAAGTCAATATGAATTATGAAAAACATTGGCCATTTTATCATCATAATTCATGAAATTGCAGCATGGTTGAAGCGGTACATTACCGACAAAAATTCCAGTGAGCGATGTCGTCGGAATGTACCCATGAGAAGCAGTTTTTCCTGATTCTGCAGTGTCGGCAGCTCCATGAACCAACAACAGTTGACTGAGAAGCAGTTTTTCTAGATTCTACATTATCAAAGGCATCGGATTCATAACATCATCGCCACATTTCTCCATCCATCATCGTTGCAGCTCCTTCAATGATGCGACTGATTCAGCATCGCCCTTATCAATCCTCGTCGACGCCCCTTCTATATGTGAAATTGCTATCTCGTTGGAGCCATGGGTGCCATCCTCCACGTCCCAACTGTTTATAGTGTTCCCGCCGACCAGCAGATCCCTATCATCGTCAGCAACAACCGTCGATTCTCCCTCATCATCATCGGACGACACTTCTCCATGTCTACAATGCGTGTGAGTGTGTGTTTTGGAAGGTGTGGGAGTGTGTGTGAGATGACAGAATTTTGGGACAGGACATCTGATTTTGAGAGATATTAGAGGTTGCTTTAATTTCTTCTTTTTTCTTATTAAGTTTTACTTTAATGGTATCGACAATAAGTAAATCATGAAAGAAACAATTCTGATGAAAAAATAGAGGACCTTGCACTTATATTGCACAATTAATTTGAATTTAGAAAAGAAAAAGATTCTATCTTCTAGCATATTTGCCACACAGAAAAGGAATTGCACAAGACAATCAAACTTGAAATGTAAAAACTACCAAAAACTAGTATGACCGTCTTATATATATTCTTCTTTTCTTGCATCATAGATAGCCACATGAGAGTTTGAACGAAAGAAAGATGGAGCCGAAAGACATCCAACTTGGGTTGAGGATAGTGTTCCCGACAACTGGAGAAGTCTATCCTAATATAGAAAGCAAATATCCATTATCAATCAAAGAACAACTAGAGTGGAGATGGACTATCGAGATGTCACTCAATATAACTGCATGTATTTCTTAGTTAAGTATATACAAAATATATATTAATTAATACAACTACACGCGTATGTTAGTTAAGTTGACACATATTATAAAAGATACATTGATAAACATGAAAATATTTCCTAGACTTAATAGTATGAAAATTCTTTTATGTTGGACTTCTTTAATTTTTTATGGTATTATAGTTCACAATAGAGTAGCCAACCGTTTGCTTTCATGTAACGAGTTATATATTTTGGCACAAAGTTATTATCATTTATGATCTTATCTTAGCGACACCGTAGCATATAATACACTGCTGCTCTAGCTTCGGAAAAAAATTTGACTTATGTGTTAATTTCTAATTAAAGAACGAAAGGATTTTATCAATGTAAAGTTTTCCCAAATTTGGTATTTTTTATCTAATTATTAACTAAAGTAGAAATTTAAATTTGTCATATGTATGTTGCTTTTGGATTTTTCCAATATATGATGACTCAAAACTATTCGTTTTAGTGCAAAGTTCACAAAAGATGGAAGATTTACTTATTTCATAAAAATAAAAGTAAAAAATACATCATCTGTTTAATTTCTCCATATATTTTTCTTATGCGAATATTGTCAATAGCTCATACCTATATATGAATTAAGTAGAAAAAATTACAATTTTTAGTCCTATAACTTATTGGGATGGCACTTTAGTCATGTAACATAGAAGAGGTTTGTACTTTTTGCGCCACAACACAGGGTGTTGGAAATTTTGATTTTGCACGAAATTGATTTATAAGAATAAAATTGTAACTTAAATGGGTCATGTGCAAATTACGTACAATTTTAGATCAAATTAGCAGAAAAAAACTAAAATTGGTAAAGTATATGACGAAATTAAAAAAAATCAATTCGTACAAAACCAAAAATATCAACTCCTAAATTGAAACTAAAATTATAATTTTCTCAATTAATTATGTGCATCCGTACAAAGCAAAAATTGCATGCCTGTACTGAAGATTACGTATATAACGAAAGAGCATACTACCAATCTATGAATGTACGAACATATTAGTGATTCATATACTACTAATAATTAATACATTTGGCCATTTCTATATGAAACTAAATGAAGCTGAAATTGTTAAGGGAAAATAATTGAAAACTATATTTTACTTTAAATAAATTTAATTCGATTACTAATATATAAATAAAAACACATAAAACTTAAAACATTAAAGTGTACGCGTAGGGCTCCCGCCCACATGCCCACCCGCTTGGAAGGTGCCAGCTATGTTTGCTATTTTTTTCTATTTTTTAGAAATTTTCGTTTTTCTGTAATTTTCCTTGAGAGCCCCACTTGGCCACTCCATCTACACACGGAAGGAGTGTGGCTACTCATTGACCATGTAAAGGCCTAGCCAAGGTCTTAGACTTGTTTTATTGGACTGGGCTCAATTGAATTAAAATTAAATCAATCTATATGGACTTTCATTTAATCAAATTTAGTTAAAACTCCAACATTAAACTCCATGTCTTTTATTTAAATTGAAAGATCCAAGCCCTCTATCTCTATCAATTTATAAATTAGACCAAGCTCAATAAAAATAAATCTAATTAATTTTAAGGACTAACTTAAAATTTCAATTAATCCAAGTAATTAAATTTCAAATCATCCATCCAATGGACTGGTCTAAATAATTTATCCAATTATTTATTCCCTCCAAGAATATTTTAATTCAATTAAATTAATTCAACTCTTCTGGAGTTAATTTCAAATTAATTCCATCCCATTCCAGTGGTAAGTGTGTGCCACTTTAGATGCACCCTCCGCTAGACTTGGTTGTAATTCCAACACAGTTAATTAAATTTAATTTCCCATAACCAATAGCCCGTTACCATGGGCTGTCGTCTAGCAACAATTCGTGGCACTAAAAACTTGGTGAATCAATTCAGGCAACCGAATTCATACTAGTAAGGTCCTTCCATCGACCCTCATCCAACCTTAGTCTAAGGCATAGAATTGAAAGTTGGTTCCTATTCTAGACTAGGTATCTATACTCGATAACTCGAGACCTATCGTTTACCCTACTAATTATCATAGGGAAACCTATCCCACTTCTCCGGTGATTATGACTGCAGATTCTCAGAGAAACGTGTCTTAAAACATATAAAAGATACTACTGTCGTGATACTAACAGTGGACGGATTCTCTCTTGGAATGCATTATCCACACCACACATTCTGACTGTAATAGATGAGGTTTATAATGACCGTATCTCGTGACACAAACATTTCTTGCCAAATCCAAGCTAAAACCATCATATGCATGTGACTGTCATGATTCTTCAAGTCTAAGGAGTAATCTCATACTATCGAAACAGGAAATCCCAGTCATATCAATCAAGCTTTAAAATGCTTTCATATGACAATTTCTGCAAGTTAATTCAGGCAGTCGACTACTTTACCAACCCATTAAGTATTACACAGACGACCTAAGTCTCCTGCCAACAAAATACGGCTGCAACACATAATCCAAGCCTCTATAGGACACTCAATGCCCTGAAGCAAGGTCCTCAACTTGAAACTTCTCAGAGCAATCCACAGAAATTGATTTCATGGTTGCCAACCAATGCGCAACCCAACTTCTTGGACTTAACCATTTGGTGTATGGGTTTTGTTGTCCAGTTAGGAAAAATATTAACATGATAATAAATACAACAAAGAATCATTCCATAGATTGAATATTACTTTTATTCATATCTTAAATATTATATTACATCAAAATTGGATTACAAAAGCCGAACAATTGACTTTTTGATCACCTATTTTAACATTAAGACGATTATCAATGGCCTTAAGAATAATATTATAAACTACATTACACAGACTGATAGGTCTAAACTTGGTGACAATTTCCTAGTTAGTATACTTAGGTAGAAGAACAATAGTAGTGGCATTCAAATGGGGTTTAAGGACCCCATCTTTGAGAACTTGAAAACATTCCTAGACGTATCACACCCTACAATATTCCAAAACTTCTCAGAAAAAAAAAACCAAGAGACAGGTCATCGGGTCTCGGAGACTTGAGAGCATGCATGTGATTTAGAGCTACAACTTGTCTGAGGAGTAAGGATGGATGAGCTCGTTGTTCATGGTTGCTCTGACTGAGGGAAACACACATGCAAGGCAGTCGTCTATCACACTAGCATATGTTAGAATAGGTGACAGGAACTCCTATTAGATGGTTGTTTTATAATCAATTTAAGCAATATTTTTTCACTACATTATTGA
>NW_011628072.1:88312-97789 GCF_000512975.1 Sesamum indicum | reverse complement strand
CTTCTGACAATTCTATGTTAAGAGTTTCATAGTTGCCTTGTAGCCTCATCTATATGACGTCAGAATCCTCATCTATCAATTGAATACGTTGTTTACTCAATCAAGGCCCCTCGGCTTCCCACTAAATCATACTAGAACCCCGGCTCCTTTCCCTGGACATCAAACCCAAAACATGTGGCCCCGCCCGATCCCTCTGTTGTCTAGACCTCATTGTCATAAACTGATGTGAGATGTTGACCAAACCACCATGCCCCACACCTATGCCTATCCACGGCCCCGAATGATCCTCTTCACCCACTAAGATACCGCGAAACGTGGAAGGGGCAAACTCCTCAAAACCCTCCTTATCATAAATATCCAAATTCACCCTGCCCCCCAACTTCAATAGAGCTCACCTGCAACGAAAAAAAAGGGATAAGCACCCTCTCGAATGTCACTTCTCAAAAACGCCCTTTCATCTTGTGACCTTTACAAAAATGACCTCAATGGCCTGGAGTGGTACTGTCCGACGACCGAGAACCTACCATAGTCGTTCTTTTACCAGCAAGGCTACCCTGGCACTCCAAGGAATTGCTGAGATGTGCTTGTCGAATTCTCTAAACACACCCTCACGCAGTGGCTGTATCAGAGTGTTGCTAGCACTTGAGCATTAGACCAAAGAGCCAGAGCCTGAGTTGATGCATATCTGTCAATAAAATAGAAAAATGTAAAGATCAATTTAAATAGGAGGCGACTCATGATTGATGTGGAATCTTAATTGAAAATTTTTCATATTTATTACAAGGGTTGATGTTACAACTTCATTCTCCAATTGGGGGCAATTTTTTTGCTTTTCTAGAGGAGGGATTTTAGAAATATTTAAAAAGAAATGGGAAAATATATATTCTACATTATTACATTAGATATTCAAGTGGTTACATACTTTGCAAGAAAACAAGACTATGTGAAATAACAATTTAAGGAGGAGATAAGTCATGACTCAATGGCATCTTGTGCAATTATTTATATTTATTACAAGGAAATATTAATTTCTTTTTATAATTGGTTGCAATCTATTTCTTTTATTTAATAGGGGAAAGAACAATTTAAATAAGAGGTGAATAATGATTGTGTCATCTTGTTCGAAAAACTATTTACATTTGTGACAAGGGATAGTATTAATCCCATTTTATAATCTATGGGAATTTTTCTCCCTTTCTTGGAAGGGGGTGGATTTTAGGAAAAGGAGATTGAGAACAAATGTATAAGACACTATTACTCTAAATATTTGTACAGATGCATATCTTTCAAGAAAATTGAAAAATTGAAATAATTGTTAAGTAGGATGTGAGTCATGCTTGATGCAGCAAGTTGTTAAGAAATTCTTCACATTTATTATTCAGGATTATACTGTAATTTCAGAATTTGGTGGTGCCAATTTGATTTTGTTTTTTTTTTTTTTGCTTTTTTCCAGTTGGTTTGCATGTTGGGTGTTGAATTTGTTGTTGTCAATGAAAAATGATGGGATGGGCAAAAGAGAATCATTTAATTAACTGCAACTCGATGTGTTTGAACCTTTACATTGTTCCTATCCAATGTACTTACTAGAATTCAGTAACAATGACTCAAAAAATTATCCAAAAATAGAGATGTACTAAATACTTGCATTTCTTATAATGGCAATATAAATTCATAGTAAGATTTCATTTGATCATTCTAATTAATGTATTTTTATTTCTGATTTTGTATGCAAATATGGAAATGAAAAATTAACAATAGAATGACAATTAGAAAATCAAATTAAATATATTCATTTCAAATTGACTAAGTTAATGACTATAGTTTTTCCTTTTTTTAAGATTATTATAACACACAATTTGTTCTATCCACAAAAAATATATCAAATAGCCATTAAACAATTATGATAATTATTCATGTCTATCTCCTCGAGAGTGATAATATTTTTATTTGTAATGGCCCAATTTACTTTGATTTCTTTCATGAACCATGTTTATATAGTAAAGTTGGATAATACATTGCATCAAGTATGTCTTTTTTCCATTTAGGAAAAAGTATCATTTTAGTCCGTTAAGTATAACTAATTTTAATTTTAGTCCGATAACAAAAATATATCAAATAGCCATTAAACAATTATGATAATTATTCATGTCTATCTCCTCGAGAGTGATAATATTTTTATTTGTAATGGCCCAATTTACTTTGATTTCTTTCATGAACCATGTTTATATAGTAAAGTTGGATAATACATTGCATCAAGTATGTCTTTTTCCCATTTAGGAAAAAGTATCATTTTAGTCCGTTAAGTATAACTAATTTTAATTTTAGTCCGATAACTATACCCATATTTGTTTAGGTCCAGTAACTTATGAAATTGCTTACTTTTAGTCATCTGGTAGATTTTCAGATAATTTTACCTCTATGCCACTTTTAAAAGGCAGTTTTAGTCCATATGCACTCACTTCAAAGTTTTTTGTTAATGCTCGCCTAGAATGGTATCAGAGGTACTTATTGAAGAAATATATGATTATATTTTGATATTATTTATCCACTAACGGAGGAGACTCTTTGAGAGAAAAATGGGACCAAACGAAAGTTCGAGCTATTCTAAAAATAGGGAATATTTCCAGATTCTGGAAATACTAAGAAGAGAATTTCTCATGGAAATTCTTGACAAGTGTAATAATGGTCCCACGACGATTGACCCAAAACTTCTCACGCCGGAAGAAGAACAAGAATGGCTGAGAATTTTTGACCTTCGACAAGCACTACCAGGGAATGCATTTGAGACGTTTACACTCCACTGAAGTCCATGATAGAATTCTAGCCAGGAGAATCGGAACGAGTAAATTCCTTCATAATTTTAGTTCTAGAAATTATGACTGATTGGAAAGAACTCAAGTCGAATACATCAAAGATCTCCCAGGATATGAGGGAGATATAAAAGACAGTTCAAGACTGTGGACATAGGTTAATCCATATACCTATGAAAATAGAATCTTTGAGCCAAAAAGTAGACGAGGTCCTTAAAATCTTTCCCGATCTGCACAAGGGCCTTACAGATCTAAGGGCAGAATTTCCAGATCTGAAAAAAAATAAAAGGGAGAACCCTGAGACATAAAGATCTAGACAGGAGCTAATTAGGGACGCCCTTGGAACAGTACCTCTTCTACACTAGAAGGGGAAGGCCATGGAGATTCCAAAACCGATGTCCAAAGAAGATTTCATTACCGCATCTATCAAATCTATAAAATAATGGAGGTAACAAGAGCGGATCTATCAAATTTACAAGAATTGGCAGAATCCTTTTCCTAACTCGAGATTGTGGATTTAGTCAATATCCAAACAAATAAAATAACTCCAGCACTACCACCGTCGGAGGGAAGGACATGTTCTAATGATCCTCCACAGGATCAACTGATGAGAGAAAGCGCGGATTTCTACACTAATGCCACTCTAACGTTTGTGGGAACCAGGCTAAAAGAGAATCTAGGAGAAATAAAAAAAAGTGCCTGAAAATACACCTTGGGCGAGGACCATGCTCCAACCCTTACATCCATATGGCCCTATAATAAACCTGGATATTATCGATTTCTGAAATACCGAGAAATTGATAGAGGAATGGGTTGCTGCCATCAAGATAGCAACAACTACCCTAGAGCTCGACAAAGAAAACTTCATAAAACTTGTGAGTTGAGCTTGGAGGGATCTTTGAAGATCGGATGGGATAATACCCCAGAAGATACCAAAGCCAACATCCTCGCTGGAGATTCGGAAGGCGCGATCGTAGACCGGCTAGGAAGGCTTATCAAGTTAAATTTCATCAGAGATGGATACTTCGAAGGAAATAGAGCAGAAAAGGATAGAGAATATGCACAAGATCTATTCAGCCTTTAATTAAGAAGTCTTCGCGCAGTAGATGAATATGTTTATTGGTTCCGCAAGTATTTCCTCTAGAGTGGAGTAGCAACAGAAGTAGTAGCTCCAATGTTCTACGGAAAAATATACAGTCCATGGAGGGAAATGTTGATCCAGTCATACAAAGTTCCTGAAGGACATTTAGATTCAGTGGTGCGAAGAATGTCTTTTCTTAAAGACAAACTGAAAGATTGGTGTTATTAAGCATCCATCCAGAAGAACATGAAAAGAATGAGAGGTAAAATCAAACGAACTTCTCTCTATTGTAATAACAATGATTTTTCGGCTATTATAGGAGAATCAAGCGAGCAGAGGAAAAGGAGGAAGCAAAATACTGACTCCTACCCCAAGAGTTCCAAAAGAACCTTTTCTCAACGGACATCATGGTGGTCCAAGTTCAAAGCTAGAACATATAAATCTGGACAGAGAACATGACCAACAAGGGTTTCATCCCAAGGATCTAGACGAACAAATGCAAGATCCACTAGAAGAACCCCTACAAGAAGAACTTTTAGACGAGCCCATACCCGAGCTAATGAAAATTTCAAAGAATGCAATTGCTGGACTTGCGGAGCAAAAGGACATATATTCCCCGATTGCCCTCAGAAACGTGGTGAATTGAGAAAATTTGAAGCCATGGATGATATTCTAGATACAGTTTACTATGGTGATTTGGTACCCATCAACCAATTCGAACATCTTCCTTCAGATGAAAGCGTCTATGAGGAGGAAATAGAGAATGATTCAGATGGATCTTCAACCAAGTCAGAGTAATTACAACGTGGGAGATAAGCTTCAAACTTTCGAAAGCCTATCAAGGTTCTATTTTAGAATAACAGTGTCAAATAAAACCATGGAAAGAATCATGCAATAAGATTCCAACCTCAGCCCATACGAAGGGTTTAGGATTGGAGGAATTGGGAAAGTCTTCAACCAGATAGGACTGAACCAAAGGAAACATCACATAATCTACAAAGTAAGTTCAGGTTAGTTTGCTATTCCTATGGAACTTACAGGTAATGTGATGGAAATGCAACTAATTCCTAAAGAAGAAATTCTTGAAGAATTAAATAAGCTTAGAGAAGAAGTAGCTATTACTATGAAATGGATCCACATAGGAACTATTAAGTAAGAAATTGATTCAGAAATACATTTATCCATGATGGATAGAAGAATCAATAACTTGAGAGATGGTTGTCTTGGAATAATGATAGGAAATTTGTATGCAGGAAAACTGATGTTTGACATTCATCCTAGGATTGCATACAACCTAGCAGACCAAGATTTTAGTAGAGTCTTAACCCTTCATCAAGATTTCAAAAGAAAAGATCTAATGAAAGATGATAATAGACCATATTCTATATCTTATAAAATAACGTATGCCCTTTTCAATACGCATTATTCAGAATTGTTTCTTAGGAAAGAGTATATTGAGATTCTTAGAATTTTCAAAGAATTCGTCAAGGTAATGACACCAGATCCTATTAGGATACCTAGAATAGGTGGTGTGGATATTGTTATAAAAGGTCACCCAGTTTTAGATCGAACACTTAGCTCTCGGACCAAGTTTAGTAGTCGGATGTCCTTTTCGGAAGATAGGATTATAGGCTACAAAGAAAAGGAAAAAGAGTTATTAAAAGCTTTAACTCCTCAAGAGATTAGGGTAGATAACGTAAAACTTAGATGCCCTCAATGATGGAAAGAAATACAAGTTATATTTGATATTACTAAGAAAGAAAATCTTTTCCCTTGTGATGACTTATACCATTTGTAGCACTCTGTTGGAAAATATGAGGGCATTCTAAAAATAGCAGGCCATGAAATTTTAGTTGCAGGTGTTACAGGACGAGAAAACGAGAGTATGACTTTAGGGTTAAGTTTCCTCTAAGATCATAAACCATGGGGAAGAAAATGTAATGGAATGGAATTTAGTCTTGATGGTGTTACCACAAAAATTTGAATGACGAGTCGCTTTTCTATATACATATCTATTGGTATGTTGTATGATCAATATAAGATAGAGTATTTTACAGCTTATATTGATTCAGGATCAAGAATTTGCACGGCAAAACCTAGAGTTTTCCCTAAGGAAGCAAGGGAAACCTTACCTGTTATTGCAGAAAGGGATTTCTTGCAAAAAATCCTGATACTCAATAAGGGAATACGAGAAGCCAAGATCATGATTGGAGGAGCATTTAGATCACCCTGGTTTAGGGTAAAAACACCTCCTTTTTATTTTCATGATACAGGTGCCGATATGTTGCTAGGTAACAATTTCATTCAAACATTTCAAAGATATATGCAGGATAATCAAAGGAATCTGTTAATCTTTACTACTAACTGTGGTAGTGAGATACATGTGTTGCGAAGAGAAAAGGGATTCAATAGGATAATACCAATAAATTTTCGCAACAAACGTGGTGATTTTGATGCCAGATTAACTCATCCAAAAATGCAGGATAAGAGGAAATTTGGTGAGGTCCTTTTGCCTTTCAGGCAGCAGGGACTCATAGAAAGGGATAGCTTCTATAAGGAATCCGAGAAGGAAACTCTAAACCTTGATGAAGTACTACTGGAAATGAAATCGTTAGACATCAGCGAAGATAGCAGGCTTTCTCTTGAGTATGTCAAGAGGCTCATCCAGAGGAACTTCAGTGAAAATCCTTTTGCTTGGTGGGATAGGAACAAGATCGAAGCTACTTTGAAGGTCAAAGATGAATGCAAATACGAGTATGTTCGATTATGAACATGGAGGACAAGAAGCATATGCAGATGATAATCAAAGAGCATATCAGTCTTGGACTCATTGAACCTGGAGTCTCTATCTATAGCAGCCCTGGATTTCTGGTAAGAAACCATAGTGAGATTAAGAGAGGCAAACCCAGGTTGGTTATTAACTATCAAGGAATAAACAAAATATCATAATTTGATGGTTATTACATTCCTAATAGAGAAAACTTAATTGATTGCATCAAAAGAGCAAAAGTGTTTTTTAAATTCGATGGCAAATCTTATTTTATCAGATTACGATGGAGAGTGAATCAAAGAAATTTACTGCATTCTCCACGCCACAGGGCCAATATATTTGGAATGTGCTTCCAATGGGTTTAGCTAATGCACCCCAGATATTTCAAAGAAAAATAGATAATTTTTTTAAGGACAAATTCATGTTTGTCTATATCGACGACATACTAATTGCATCTAACAATACGAAAGAATATATTAAACGTCTATAGATATTTTCTGTTGCATGCCACAAAGACGGTGTAGTACTTTTTGAAAAGAAAGCTACTATTGCTGTCAGCAAAATTGAATTTCTAGGTATTCTTATTGATGAAACTGGGATTGAGTAGGACAATATTGTGGAGAAAATCCGAAATTTTCCAGACGTACTCAAAGACAAGAAGCATTTGAAGAGCTTCTTGGGAGTTGTCAATTTTACAGGTATCTTTATTAAGGATCTTGCAAGATACAGAAAGGATTTCCGACCACTCTTGAAAGAAACTGAAAGTTCAAAGTCGAAATGGGAAGAAATCCACACAAAATGGGTTCGGGAGCTAAAACAGATTTGCAATACCTGCTAAAGCTTGCTACACCACAAGATGAGGATGAATTGGTGGTGTATACAGACGCCAATGAATACAGATAGGCAACAGTGCTCATGAAGAAGACAACTATATGAGAAGAACCTCGTAGATACAGAGGAGGGTTGTTCTCAAAACAACAAGCCAAAGTTTGGCATATTAACGAGAAAGAATTCTTTGCGGTTTGGAAGGCTTTTTAAGAAATGGCCTTTATTTTTACTTCCTAAAGAATTTACTTTAAAAGTTGATAATACTATTGTTCAGGCTTTCTTAAAAAATAAATTAGAATTGAAACTAGAGAAAGCTTGTATTATCAGATGGCAAGCTGAATGCCAATATTTTGCTATAATATTTTTGTTATAAAATCTCCTGAAAATGTTCTTGCAGTTTTCCTAACGAGAGATGGAGGCATCTGAGGCAAACTCCATCATGTTGAGACTCAGGCACCTCCAAGAAAACCTCGAGGAGCTTGTAGAAAGTTCAGACATCTAGCGGTTAATGCCCAAGTTGCCAGACAAATCCAAAGAACTAAACTAGACACTGTCTAGGTCGCAATAAGGAGTACCTTATTAGCATCCACTTCGCTGTGGAACAACTTACAACAACCAATTAGCGTTACCTTACCTTCGGGGATGACTCACGAGTTGAGGGAGCATGACCCAAAATATGCCTTTAGAATACAGGCTCTAGACCTGTATCGTCAGATTCATGTTCCAATCGCACAAGGCCATCATCAGACTCTAGTGAAAAGGCAATAATTGAATCGCAGGAAGTGCAAACTCCTGTAAGTTCATGTCAACCCAGCACTTCTGCGGTTAAAGATGGGAGATTAGTTTGAGGCCAATGACAGGCACCTCTAAGGCTAATGCTAACGAATTGATATCTTCTTATGCTTAGCAGGATTATCAACGTATGTGGAAAAAATTAATTTCCGTCAAAGGAGTGAACCCAGGCAAGACCATTATCGAAACGTCCGAAAAATATAACAGAGTCTGGATGTTAGAGGGGTCTAAACAAAAGGATGTTCGAGAATTATATGATTTTGGAGCTCTTGCTTTAGTTCATACTATGTCACCGATTTTTCCAAAAATCTCTAAACTTTCGGAGTGAATTAGTGGGGCGGTCTTTGATTCATGGCAAAACAACCCCACTTAAAGAGAGGCGACGTTCTGCAGATAAAATTCATTTCGGTAGCTCCATAAACTGCAGGAAAGTGGTCTCATCCAACATTCCATTTCATGAAGCTGCAGAGGCCAGATATGGTAGCTTTCAACAAGATCAAAGTTGCCTCAGGAGAAGCTCCCTTGGTATCGGCCATTAGTGAAGACAGTATCTCTACCAGGAGAGCTTGGGGATTATGGGTCTATCTCGCAGAGATGGACAAAGTCAAGTATCCATTCAAGATTTTCTCAAACAAAGTGAATGGATCGTTCCTGTTAAACTACATGATAGAAAAAAACACTGAGTTCACAGAAAGCTTATTTGGAAAGAAGAGGATCTTAATTTGGGAAAATGAGTTGCCGGCGACCGGGGAAAGAGAAAATTTTTTACAAAAAGAAGTAAAAATTAAAAAATATAAAAAAGCAAGGTTAAGATTGTCGGTAGAAAACGACAAAGGCCAACAGTCAGAAAATCAAAAAAGAAAGCTGGAAATCATGTGACTGACAAATCATTATGACCAAAGCTGGAAATCACGAGGCGATGACGAATGCAATGACGTCATCACAAAACAAGTTTGGAGTCTGAATTTGAAGTCAGCGAATGCCAGTAAATAAAGATGAAATGAAGCAGAAGGGGGATCATCAGAAAACTTCTCCTACTGTTCAAAGCATTAGACCTCTAAGTCTTTCTCAATCTTCTGTAATATTCTAATTTTCAGTTTATGGGGGTTTCCCCAACAAGTCAAGTCCTCAAAAGGAGGAATAAAACCTATGTAATATTCTCTATATTTCTTCGATAAAAGTTAGGCTTCTGTTCA
>NW_011628072.1:86069-87855 GCF_000512975.1 Sesamum indicum | reverse complement strand
TAGGACATAAATAGAGGACCATTCGAATCTTTCTCCCCCTACATCTTTTATGCATCTTTTCTTAGCAATAGTTAGGACTTTACGAGTTTGGTGGTATTGCAGAACGGTGTGAAAGTCGAGACTGTGGCGTTATCACAATCTCAAGTATGTAAAATCGCAATTTTATTGAAAAAGAAATATTTAGTCAAATTATTTAGGGAGATATCACTTATTAGAATATTGGACCGCCCTTGAACTCAATTCGAATAAACTAGTTTTGGGCACCTTTCGGAGCGAAGAAGATTACCTGCGGGGAGGCCCCCTCCCACTATTTCCTTGTTCCAACATGCCTTTCTCTATGGTGGACGGAAAAACAAAGACGCATGGCTGGCTTAAAAAGGGCATAGGATCTTGTAAGCAAGCTACCTGACTAGCACGCAGAAATACATTGAAAGAAAAGCTAATCCAATGGAAGGAGAAGCTCAATTATAGTCCTTTACTCTAGAAAGCAATCAGTAGACGAATACCCGTAGATCAGTAGCCTTTACTTCTCGATTGCGCTGGTAGTCTTTGTTGTTACCGCGCCAATAAATGTGCTAAGCGTTTCAAAACGTAGTAGTATTCCTGTTCGTGAGACATGGGAAAAACACCTTCTTCTTTGGTTTATGTTGCGAAAAGTGGAGTTCCCTATGGGAAGCAAAGTCGCTAGTCAACAGCTTATTATCATAACCTATTTACTCTCAAGTCAAGTCTGTAAGCTGAAAGAATTGTAGCTGCTAAGGTCCTTCCATCACTCATCCATGAAAGATATAGATTTGCCTTACGAAAGAGTTCTTTTGAATCTCAGAACTCCTTTTTGACTTCTTCATTCTCCTCGAACAAGGCCTCTTTGAAGCCCGAGTTAAGACAAAGGAATGGTCTCACTCAGGGGGAAGGGGCCTTCCTTCAACAAAGAAACTGAGCGCATTGACATCGAAGAAGAGTCCATCCACGGGGAGTGAACCAATTCTATTATATGAGGCCGCCCAACGGAAAAAGAAGTGGAAGTGGACCTCTCACTAACATGTGTATACGTGGGTAATATTTAGCTATGAATCCTGTCTACTCACCATGGCAGAGAACCCAGGATTTTATATCCCGCCTGGCCCGGGAACAGAACTGGGGTAGTCAAAGCCGGAGGCCTTATTGTGACCTGGACCGTGTCTAGATCAGCTCTTTGGATTTGTCCGGCTACTTATAGTAACCCCTGTGTTTATATATATACATATGCACATAATCATCTAATCAATTTGCATACGTAATCCCAACGTCATAATAGGTATTATCAACCCACAACATCATATATATACATATCAAACACCACTAATAATTTCCATGCTTACGTTCCCTCTATACAACAAAATATGATTGGTACTCTAACTGACAACGAGGAGAAAACTGCATACTGGCCCGACCTGTCTGAGTATAACGCGTAGACCTAGTTTTCAACTGTCAAACACCTCAAAGTCTACTCCTGAAATAAAACGTCAGCAGGGGGATGAGCCTGCCACTCAGTAAGCAAATAACCAGTCCTATCTATATATGTATACCACATATAACCTCATACAAGATAAATAGGCAAGATGCATAGAATATATAGTGAATTTGCTTCCACATAACCATCTTTATTACACCACATAGTTATCACGCAATAAGACAATCAATTAAACTTCCTCTTTTTCCTAGTTTGCTTACTAGAAGGTGATATTGTGTTTTTTCCGCCAACTCAATCTCACCATTATTAAATTTAAGTGAATCCCCTTGACAG
>NW_011628072.1:77049-85737 GCF_000512975.1 Sesamum indicum | reverse complement strand
TAAAACCACGAATACAGAAAGCATATATAGATAATACTAATTATTTACTTACCTCGACCTTACAACGCTTTTATCTATCCAATAGGTGGTGGTTCGGTCCTTTCACTTTACCCCCATATCCTATTATGAGTTATTGAACCACATATAGTTAATATATCGAGAATATCGTAATTCTTTTAAATATAATATTAAAATATCATTCGTACAATTTCTAATAATTCTTTAATATTCCATTTCTATCGAAGTACAAATCGTCGTTTTTCCTCTTTATTAACATACCATTTATTAAATATAATTCTCGGAATATTTCTATGAATTTTTTATCTATTTCTCGCTATTATACTCTTTAATTGAACAATAATATATATAATTGTGTATTTGGTTAACAATTCCGATGAAATTGTATAAATTGGCTATAGCAATATTTAAATCTAATAAATTTAATAATCTAATTGACCAATGATATCATTTTTATATCCAATTTGATATTTAATTTGACACTATTTTAAATAGCCAAACTCGTAAAATACTCCGATTAAATAGTGCATCACTTAGTATAAACAACATTTAGTAAATGGACTAATTAAATAATATAATTATATAAATTAATAAAATTATAATTATAATTTCATGCCTCCGTTTTCTCGTTTGGCCGAAGGAAGAAATTGCAATTTAGAATGTGTGTTGTGTGTGTAATTGTGCATGTGTGTGTGAATGTATGTGTACAATCAACAAATTGAAAGAAAAGAAAGAGAGAGTGACGCGGTGGGGTGGTGGCCCCCACCTCCCACTCTCAACTCTCTCTCTCCTGCTATATGTATATATATATATATACATATTATTTTTATATAAAATATTATTATTTTATTTATTTAATTAAACTTTTCTCAAAATGCCATTTACGTCCTTCCTAATTTTCTTAATTAATAGAAATTGTCCCAAAATATTATAACGAACTCCAATTATAGAAATTGTCCCAAAATATTATAACGAACTCCAATTTAATTCACTCAAGTGTTATTATATTCCAATTTTGGCCCATAATTTATTTACCAATTAACTAAGTTTCATAAAAATTTACCAATTGATCCTCCAATTATATATTATAATTTTTAGAGCGTCACATTATGAGTTTGGTGCTATTGAAGAATGGTGAGAAAGTCACGATAATGGCGTTATCATAATCTCAAGAATGTGATATCTCAATTTAATTTATTTAAATATAAACATTTAATAAAATTATTTTACCACTTGAGAAAAAGAGCATTTGTATTTGATATAAACAAATAAAAATAAAATAACAATATCTATAAAATAATAATCAATAACAAATCACGCTTCAACTAAACATATAAAAGATTTTTCCACACATCAAAATTCAAGATTTTTCTTTTCTAATTTGAGAAGAATAAAATATATGATTTTATAAACTGTACAAAACTTAGGGGAGATTGTAATAGTTTTGGTAGAATGATAGGGTACCGTGTGAATATTGGTGACTTTTATGCAAAACTTTTATTGTAATAAATTTCTCATAATCCTAGTCAAGATTTTATCTTTTCTTGACTCTTTTCCATTCCATATGAAAATTTTCAAAAATCTAAAAAGACCACGTTGGCCAAACTCTCCAGCATACATTCCATCATTCTCCCCCCAAATCCTCTCTCTATATTTTCTGCACACAGATAGCAAGCTCCATCAAATTAATTTTATTTCAGTGAAATTCGACACAAAATTTTACTTGCATTTTTCTCAATGCCTCTGGCGCCTTCTTCACTGAACCACAACAAGGTGCATATAGACCCCCTCCTCCATTGCCTTGCAATTGAGTTCTTTCTTGGTTTCCAAGCAAGACACAGTGGCCGTCCCATGTTTTCTTATTTTATGTTTGACTAATCGAGAATTGTAGAATCTTATTTTTGTTCGCTTGTTCAAGTTTTCTTTTTCCTTTCTCATTGGTAAGTTTCGCAATCAAGTGTTCAATTGATTTCATATGAAAAGGTTTTGATTTGTGAAGTTATTTTTTTTTATACTGGCAGGAAGAGAAAGTGATATTCTTTTTTCTGAAAGCTATGGAATTGGAACTGCCTGTATCCATAGAAGGTAACTTAATAAGAGACTACTAAAGAGTATTTCAAATGTTTTGCGTGTGCATGTATATTTGTGTGTGTCACCGCACCCATTTGATTTTTTTATTGGTTTCTTAATTTTGGCTATTCGTCTTTCAATGAGAACAAGAAAGTTCGAGAATGTGGGGTTTCTAGGTGCATCATTTTTTTTTTTGTGTAAATACATAGCTCACAATATCATTCACTCTTGTGGGAGTAGCTTTTTATTCTTCTTGTTAAGCATAGTTCTTAGTAATTTTAACCATTTAGCCTTCTACTATTTCTTGAATATCCCATAATGAATTACTATAACCCTTGTTATGAGATTATCATTTTTTGCCTCCTAACTTCTTCAAAAAAAAGAAAAAGGCAATTTTGGTTCTACGCCTCATTCTCCAAGATATTTTAACAGAAACACATGGCCATTAGTGCCTTACACTTTTAGTCCCTTGGTTAGGTGATTTTTTCTTTGGTTCCATAACTTAAAAAAAGTACCACTTTTGGTCTCATCCACCTAATGGGCACATGGCCTTTTTCATTAATTATCTATTGGAAATGTGTCGTTTACTATCCACATGGCCGAAAATTAAAGATAATTGATAGGAAAAGATAGTTAACGAATTTAATGCACTAGAGTACTTACAACATCTTTGGATATGGATAAAGCGCCAAAACCAAAATCATAATCCAACTAGTCGTTGACACTCTTAGAGGAGTCATACACTGGAAACACCTTATCTAATTGGTCGAATTTTCTATTCGTGCATCTTCTATTGCATTTTAGAAATACATTCCACGCGGAGTTTATTTGTAAAACAAAATAGTAGATGCAAAAAGGATTGCTAGGGATTACAATGGGGTGTGTCTGGTTGGGAATGATAAAACTCAGGACTCGCTCTTGTAAGAAAATCTTGGACGCGTACCTGAAACTGGATCTGCCCAGACTCGAACCCTCCACGTTGTTCCCTTGGACCTAGTTAATATTTTTATAATACTAAAATGGATACATTTTTAAAAAATAATGCAATCATAACATTATAAATATGTGACTATAATATTATTGAAAGGTTTAAACTTTTTTTTTAGTTTGTATGTGCATGTTATAAGCATTAAACTATTAAAAATTTTAGATATCTGGCACTTGTATAAACATTAAATCTAAAACTTATAAACTATTTTATATTATTATTTTAATTTATAAAAATATTAAATATATTTATTACATGTAAGTATAAATGAATTATGCATGTATTTTGTATATGTACAAATATATTTTATATAAGAATACATAAAACATAAATAAAGAAAAATGACAACGGGTTTAAGGTGGGTCCAGGTCCAAACAATAAGACGCAGACCAGTTTTGAAGCCCGTCTAACGTTTTGAAACCTGCCCCAACATGGGACGCTGTAGATCCAGGTCCAATATCTATTCATTGTCATTTCGAAGAATTGCAACAGAAAATCTAATTCGAGTTGGATAATACATAGCGATTGCCACCTTGTTCTCTCTATATTTTGTTTGGATAATTGTAGGGGTATGAGTTCACCACAATATTAAGGCCTGTAATCAAGCTCGGCTCAACATAACTTAAAAAGGAAAAACTAAGTTCAAGCTCAACTTATTTAATAAGAAAATCTAAATTTTTAATGGGTAACATGAAATAATGAAAAAAAATGCTATCTTTCATAATATTTATTGAACATATTAATAAACAAAAGGATAATTTACCTTATATTTAATTATAATATATTTATATGTAACTTTTTTTTAATCAAAACGAGTAAGATAAATTCGAAAAGTATAATGGAAATTAATACAAAGTAAATGGATAATAATAATTTAGGTATTCTTGCTAACTGATTTACAAATGGTAAAGTGTTAAAACTTCTTAATTATGCTAGTAAGATGTATATGATAAATTACTTATAACTTAATTAGCAATGATGTGTGAGACACACATTAAATTATGTAAACATTTATACATAACATGGTAATCTGCATATTTAATTAATAAAGTTTAAACACATATAAAACAAATTTAGTAATATTTGGAGTTTGTTGTTATTATAAAGAAGATTATCTAAACAAGATTTTTTTTAAATTCTGAATTAAATGATATTAAAAATTAGTTTCAATAAAACAAAACTGATTATCAAATAATTAAGTTGTAATTAGAGCAATTTAAATTATTATTTTATCAATTCTATAAGATACAATAGAACAACAAGTAGTATTTCATCTTAGCGTACAAAACAACATGAAAAATTACTAAATCATTTACTAATCGTACTCTTGGTAAATATATAAGTCAAATTATCACATCATCATATAAAATAAAAAAACGAGATATTCATTGGATACAGATCAAATATATTTTATAGAAAAAACTGCAAATTGCAATCCTGTTATTGGGTGGCAATTTTGGTCATGTTGAAATAATATTTTGCAATTTGGTTCTTTAACTGAAAATATTTTGCAAATTTAGAATAGTTCTTCATGACAATTTCGCCGGAATTTGGGCCACGTGCTAGTCACGTGCGGATTTTCGGTGAAATTGACATGACTTTCTTAAAATTGCACTTTTTTTTAATGATAGAACCAAATTACAAATGATTTCAATAGCACTAAAATTGCATTATGTACAGACTCAAATTAATCTTTTTCCCTATATTATACTATAGTATTAAATATGTATATTTAAATATATAAATGCCTACAAAACTAAAACATGTAAATATTAGAAAATAGAGAAAACCTTACAGACACAGACATTTGTAGAGAGACTTAATTAGGGTTTGTTGATCGGCACTTCTCTTGCTTTTGATCTTAATTGATGCCATTCCCATTGTGGAGTTACTTTTATATGAGCATTTTCAATTTTAGTGCTATGATTATATGATTGGTTATCACCCTCATTTTAGATTTTTTTATAATTGTAGGTCGGCCATTTGAAGGAGGTTAGCAAGTAAGAACCCCAATGATAAGCTGTAGCTGTTTCTAGAGGTAGAGTGTCGACAGGTAATTGGATAATTTCAAATATAAGCAGTAAACAAGTTTCTAAGAGTTTTCATTACATCATTGGTTATATTAAATGTTTGTACTGTGATTTAGGATTTGCGCACCAGCCCTGTCCCTGATAAAGAAAGTGATGACATTTTACTATTATTCAACCTTTATGAGCTTGAGCAAGGAGAGTTAAAGTGTTTTTCTTATTTTGTTTTTTTTCCCTTCAAGTTTTATGTGGAGTATTTCTTCAGAAATGATAGACAAGAGACTCCCCAAAAAGTTAAGATAAAATAATGGCATTAACCTTGAATCTATTTACATTTCATACCACATATGCTGACAAAATTTTCATAAAGAGCTATGGCGAGCCTGCAAATCTTCTGGAGAAACTAAATGAATTTGTAGGCTATGCTCTTGATGAAGAGATAGAATTGGTCTTTGAGGTTTGTTTCTGTATATAAGCAGAAGATATTGATTTGCTTGTTGTTTCCTTACACTTGGTAAAAATCCTAATAGATTGATGTTAGCTGCAACGTAAAATTAAACTCATATAGAACTTGTTTCATTATATGGAGCTATTTTAGCATCTGTCAAATGCCATAGGGATAAACAGAACTCATGTTACATGCAATTTCTTTATAATGGTACTTAAAAATTGTTCGGCATATGGAATATAATGCTTTGCTTATGAAATAAAATACACATATAAATTTTAAATGGTGAAGATATAGCGTGTTCCTGCTTTTCAAGAGATAAAGTTTGAGCCAATGGTCATGTATGGGTACATTGATAAGAGACTTACATTTAGATCTAACCAGGTTTATAAAAATTACAAACACAAATATCTTGTGAGGACAAATACTGTACTTTGATGACTTTCGTTTTCTTTGTATTGCAGCTAGAGGATGCGAACATTGTTGCTATCAAAAGCCCCTCCTTGCTCAAACAAGCAGCAATTTTGTTGCCCTGATATTCCATCGTTTCTAGAATACGCTTATACCCTCCAAGTAATTTTATTTAAATATTTGGTTCATATTACTCAATAATCTTAATTTGTATGCATCTTATGTGGATTCGTTATCTTGTAATTACAAGATATAAGTTTCGATAGTCACAAGTCAAGTTTCATTCTTATGTTGATCGTGTTGTTGTTATTATGTGAATATCTTTTGCTAAAGTGCCAAACGTGATGCAGATTGGTGTAACTTGGAAACATGCTTAAATTTATAGATGATTCTCAGTCTCATCATGCATCATGTTTGATACTTTAGGAAAAGGTATTCACACAATCCAACACAATAAAAATAAGAATGAAATTTGACATGTGAACTAGTGGTACTTATATCTTGTAACTATAGTATAATGAATCTACCTTAGATGCATATAAATAAACATTACTAAGTAATATGATCCTAATGTTTAAAGAAACGATAGAACGTTAGGGCAACGAAGTTGCTGCCTAGTTTGAGCAGGAAGGGACTTTTGATAGCAAACAATGTCCCATCCTCTAACTGTAATAGAAAGAAAAGGAAACTCATCAAAATACAACTTTGTCCTCACAAGATACTTGAGCTTGTGATTTTCATATACCTGATTAGATCTAAACGTAAATCTCTTGTCAATTACTCATACATGATTATTGGATTGAAACTTATCTACTAAGAGGCAGAAAATACGAAATATCTTTACTATTTAAAACGTATATGTCCATTTTATTTTATACACAAAGAATTATATTCAATATGCAAAGCAATTTTTTAAGTACCATAGTAAAGAAACCGCGTGTAACATGAGTTCTGTTCATCACTATGACATTTGAACAGATGCAAAATAGCTCCATCTAATGAAAACAATTGCATGTGGGTTTAATTTTATGTTGCCGCTAACATCAACCTATTAGGATTATTTCCAAAGTATAGCAAAACAAGATGCAAATACTGAGACAAACATAGAAGAGTAGCCTATAAGTTCATTTAGCTTTTCATCAGGAGCATAGCCTATAAGTTCATTTAGCTTTTCCAGAATATCTGTTAGCTTGCCATAACTTTTGATAAAAGTTCTACCCACATATCTAGTATGATATGCAAATAGCTTAAAGGCCAATGCCATTTTTTATCTTTTCACTGAATCACTTGTGTCAATCCTTTTTGAAAATATTTACACCATATAAAACCTCATGGGAAAGAAAGGGAACAAGAAAAATAGGAAAAATTGTATTTTTGGTCCTACATGTCAAGGCCTTATTAATTTAGTCCCATTTGATATGATTTTTACATTGTATCTTTTAAGTTGAAAATTTTCTCAAGCTTACTCACATACATTTTTTGTCTGATAATTAATTGGGCCATTAGCAGTCTCATGTGCATTGTCGTACATTTTTCGTGTATTAATTCCTTGATTTTTCTGGATTACATATTTACAAGACATTAATGAAAATATAAGATAGTGTCAACCAGTTCGAGATAAGCATGGAAAATGAAAGGAAAACATACTTCTTCTTCACCTTCTTAAAGCTCGTTCCATGCCTTTTTCATGACTTCTATTGTCACTCGTTTATCATAAAATATACTTGAAACCATTTAAAATGATTTTTTTATGGAGGTTGCAATGAGAGATCTACACTTATTCTATTGCTAAACTATAGAAAAATTGCATTTTACATCTCACAAGTTAGACATTTTGCAATTTCTATCCCATTGTTTTTAACTCGCTATATTGCATTCCACAACTCCAAAGATTTTGAAATTTGAGGCCCAAGCGTTAGTTCCGTTTAATTTCAGATGCAAACAACACGTGCATTGCATGAGCTCAGTTAAGTCTTGTAGTATTCTTCTTCTAGAAGACCTTCACTATGTTTGTTTTCATTTTCAAATTATTTTTGAAATATGTTAAAACATACCCAATATTTATCATCATTCAAAACCACCTTATTTAGATCTTTTTAACTATTTTAGCATAAATACATATACATATATATACAGACACATATACATAAATATATATAAAAAGGATATGATTTGACAATGAATAGTAATTTTTGTCTCCCAAAACACAACATTAAACATATAATACTTATTCTAAATTATCTCTAAAAACAAATCCAATCATACATACTATCTCTAACACACACTTATTTATCTTTGCTTTTCTCTCTGTATCTCCACAAAACACTTAGAAAATGAATCCAAACATTATAATTCATTTTTTCTTCAACCTTCTCAGACAGGACTTTAATGAGTTCTTGTACATCATGTACCAGAAAGAAAATAAGGAGATGCTATATTTGTGGAGAACCAGACCATCTTGCAAATAGATGCAGAAATAAAAAAGTTAGGAGAATAATATTTTTCCCCCTCAACAGCCTTTCAAAATCAATTCAAATGAAATAGAAATAAATTTTAAAGCATTTTCTAAATTAATTGAAGATGACACTCTAATAGTTGCAATAACACAAAATGGTGTTTGTGACTTGTGTGTGAATGTCTTATAAATCGGATGAGGCGGCAGGTGATGGCCAACCCAGCAATTCTCATCCTTTTTTAATTTATTTTTGTCTAATTCAAACTTTTTA
>NW_011628072.1:76152-76998 GCF_000512975.1 Sesamum indicum | reverse complement strand
GCAGTTGAAGGAAGCGATTTCGATGAAAAAGTACAACCAAGAGTTGGGTGTGGTACCTAGAATTGTTGAGCTCATAGTTATCTTCTGGGATAACAACGGGGTAATAGCACAAGCAAAGAAATCAAGATTTCATCACCGTTCTAAACATATTCTTAAACGCTACCATCTGCTTAGAGAGATGGTGAGCAGAGGTGACGTCAGGCTAGACCGAGTCAGCTCAACAGAAAACACAGTGGATCCACTTATTAAGCCAATGTCTCAAATTGCCCAGGCTGGGCATCTGGATAAGACGGGTTTGAGGTTCATGGTTTATTTATTTAGGTCAAGTGGGAGATTATTAGAATAGGTGACTTGAAAGATAATTGGATTGGAATGTTTGTAATCTATTCAGGCAATAACTCGATCTTATGTAATATTATTCAATAAACAAAATGAGTTTTCGCTTTTGGCATTTCTTTTGTTTTGCTCATTACATTTATGTTTGCACTTCTTTCAAACATCACATCAAAGCCTACAGACCACATTGAACAACTGTGCAATAGTTAGAAATGTTTATTAGATGGCGGTCAAGAAACCAACTATTTAGGGTTTGGTTAGAAATATTCCGAATCAAGGACCTCGAGAATGGGCATCGAAGTGTCCTATGGAGACTTGCATTATGAGTCACATTCATTTGATGAGTTATGTGTTTCATCAGGGGCAGACGTGGGAAGTTAATGGTGATCTTAATGGGTCGATTAACTCGCGGGGATCGTCATATGGAAGCCTTGGAGGCTTGGTCGGTATGACTTGAGTCCCTAGCTTCGATAGTACGGGACCAGTCCTCAGACTTGAGGAATCACGACA
>NW_011628072.1:62764-72854 GCF_000512975.1 Sesamum indicum | reverse complement strand
GTCTTCATGTTAGAGGATGGAAATTTTACGACACCCAAATATGGAGGTGGTAATTTAGTGACATTAACTATTATTATTTGTGCAATTTCAGGACTTTAGCAATCAGAATCTCCAAATTTGGTCGGAATATGCTAAGGGTATGTCTTTTTGGGTTTTCAAAAAGGGAATTTATTTGACTAAACAAAATAAATAAAATAAAATAAATTATGTGCCACAAAGAGAGTTCTAGCTACCTATTGAAACTTTGACTAATTGGTGCATTAATAGTCATATCCAAGTTGGGTTTCTGGTAATCTGAATGATTTTTTATTTGTTGTTGATCACATGTAGATAAATGACCGCTATGAATTTCCTCTTGAACCTGAGCTGGATAGAGATTGTAAATGCTTCTTCTTTAATTTGGACTTTGGCTCCCATTGGTGTGGACCAAAATTGTAAAAAAATTAAAAGCGATAGGACCTATTTTGCAAGTCTAGAAAGATAAAGAACTAAAATGCCAAAATCCAAAATATAGGACAGAAATTTTGTTCCAGCAAAAATTGACCATTGGGATTATTTTCTTATTCAAATTGCAACATCTCTAAATTTTCTTATTCTTCACACTTGCAAAACTTTAGGTTACAATTTCATTTTGACTATTTTGATTCTTCGCAGTGTTTTGGTCCATAGTGGTGTTGTGCACGGTGGACACTATTATGCTTTCATAAGGCCAACTCTATCCAACCAGTGGTATTGAGTTAGTTATGGGATTTAATCCATAAAAGAGTGCATATCTATATTTGTAAATGTTCTTTAGCTTTGTATTGTCTGAGAAGCTTAAACTTAACTATCTACATTTGACACACTATGTTTTTATTAGGCCATTGACTAATACTTTAGGAAAAAATTGGTTTCACGTCCTACAAGTTAACCTCTTTGCGATTTTGGTACACTATTAATTTTTTCATAAAATTTAATAGAATTAAGGCTTGATCAAATTGCAAAGTTTTTGGAGTTATGGAATGCAATATAGTGATTTTGAAAAAAATGGGACCAAATATTGCCAAAGACTAACTTGTGAGACATAAGGAAAAATTGCATTTCCCATATGTTATGTTAGGGCCTATTTCACTTTAGTCCTATTTATTATGATTTTCTCACATTGTATCTTTTCCAGTGTAGTTGGATTATGTATTGAGGACGGTGAATTTCAAGATAGAATCCGTCCCCTATCAGTATGTGATGGATATATCTCCTATGCGCTTTGATATGGTTCAGACTCTCTAATTCTATGGCCATAACGATTGGTCGAATAGAAAATGGTTTCCTTTGTCAATCAGTAGAGTAAACACATCTCAAGTATTTAGCATAGTTGCCTGGTCTTGGATGGAAATCAACGTCCAATTTCATACCCTAGACTAAGGCCGAGAGATGGTCGACGGAATGACCGTACCGGTATGGAACTCGAGAGCCTAAATGTTTACGCCAACAATCACCTAGTCTCTAGTGCCATGGACCGTTGCTAGACGACCACCCAGGGTGACGGGCGTTTCCAGTTGATGGTAATTGAAAATAATTAATTAAATTAAATTTAATTAATTAATTATGTTGGACATGAATCCCCAAGTCTAGCTTAGGGTGAATCTAAAGAGTCACACACAAATCACTATGAAATTGGTAGAATTAATTCAAGACGAAACGAATTACTTTAATTGGATTAAATTAATTCAAGGAGAATATATATAAATGATTGGATCATTTATTTAATAATCCATTTGATGGATGGCTCAAGAATAAATTAATTGGATTAATAAATTTTAGACTTAACATATTTAAATTAATTGGATTAATTTAATTGGTTTGCTTAATTAATTGATTGGATCAATTAATTAGAGTTTGAGCTTAGATTTATTTAATTGAACTTAGTTGGGCTTAAATTAATTTAGAGTTTGGATTTTTGGACTTAGTTGGGCTTAAATTAATTTAATTAATTATTGTCTAATGGGCTCCGGTGCATATTTAAAAGTCAAAGCCCATTTGAGGGTGGTTGGAGCAAGTTAAGTAGGAGTTGAAACTCCTCACCATGATTAAGATAATGGAGTGGTTATTTTCATCATGGTTGAAGGTTATGTGCATGTGTGTGTATAGATTGTCTTGGAGACAAACTTCGTGGTTATTAAATTTTGAATTTAATTATATGTAATATACAAAAACTACACACATATCATGCACAACAAACAACAAAAGCGACGAAATTTTGCTCCCTTTTTCTCTCCAAAAATGTTCTCCTTTTTGTTCTATATTGAACTGGATTCAGCTTAGAACATAAAACATGCCAAAATCACTAATCAATAGCGTTTGTTTAGAGTTGTTTTTCTTCTAGTTCTTTGTTCTATCTAGCAATAGAACAAGAACTATATCTCTTTCTTAGTGTGGTGTGGACAAATTATAGGGGCTCTAATTTGGATCCTAAAGTGAACGGAAGAACGTAAAGGGAACAATGCATGTTGTTGCTCAACTATAGAAACAAAAGGTAAGGTTTCAATTCTGTTTCTATGTTTTTAGTTTCATCCTGTAGCCACTTGTCTAGCATTGTTATTTGTTATTTGTTATTTGCACAGAAATTTCATAGGGAACACTCCTTTGAACCGTTTTAAATAAGTTTTTTAGTTAATGCTTCAACTGAATTCACGGGCCATACCGATACTTACAGTGGTATCAGAGCCCAATTCGGTGTTTTGGCTTTTGGATTAACATGTTATTATGTGTTGAGCATGAACAACGTGTTTAATATTTTTTTAGAAAGCATGTTTTATGGCTTTGTAGCATGATTACATGTTTAGAAATATTAATTTTATTTTGCTTTTAAATTATGGATATCTATGCATTTTATAAAATTGGATTTTCCGTAAATGCATGGTTCTATTTCAGTTTTTTAATTACAGAAATTCAGAAAAAGAAAATTTTGAAAAACGGAGTTGTACGGCCGTTGCTGCACTGCCGGCCGGTCACTTGCCAGCAGGGCGCGCGCTGCTGGCGTGCGTACCGGCAGGCTGCGCGCGCGTGGCAGGCAGGGGCGCCTGCATGTGCGCGCGCGTGTGGCCAGCAGCAGACAGTCGTTTGCTGTCCGAACGGCTGGCCCGTTTTGTGCTGTTTTTTTTGGAAAATTAGATTTTCCTATTGTCTGTAATTTTTCTGAAATTATTAATTTTTTCATATTTTAATTTTAGTTAAATTGATTTTTTTTTAAATTAAATTATGCGTTAAATTAATTAGGAAATGATTTCCAAACAAACGAAAAATATTATATATTGGATATATGGTTGAAATTCATTTTTTAATTGCATTATTAGTATGTTATTTTCTACATTTAATTATATTTTTGGTATTAGATATTGGATATCTATTGTTAATATGGATTGTATTTATTCGGATCACATATTTATATTTGATATAAATGTGTTAATTATTATTTATAGGATAAACAATGGGGATGATCACAAAGTCCATTGCCAAATGTATGGTTTACTTTATATTGGGTGAGGCATGTGTGCCTCTTTGTTTTGATTCCTTCTTTCGTTTTCAGCCTCGAAATAATAAGGCTTGCTTTCTCCCACCTTTTGTACTCCCCCCAACTTTTGATTGGGGTTTCCAATTCCAGCTGTAATGAGAGTAGTTAGCATTGTGAGGTTCATTTATTTTGAATAAATGTAAGTTTCTAAGGAGAGGAAGGCCTAGGCCTATTGGACGGTGCTCGGCGGAACTCACGATGGAAGAAGAACAAAGAGGAAGGCCCATTAGAATGATAATTGATTACTATTTTGTAATAGTTAGGGCCACACCCTAGATTGACCATAGACTCACTACTGGCTGAGCGGGTCACTAAGAATTGGGCTTGTGATCTTCTAATAGGAGCGTGGTAGTCTTGTTTTGCATGTGGTGTATGTTTTAATATTTGGAGTATGATGTATTTGGAATGCATCTGTTTATACTTAATGATTAAAACTGATGCATGCAAAATTTTATAATAATGAAGTCTCGGTTACAACACTCTTAATTCTTACTTGGATGCTCCAAGTTAAATATTGGGCCCATAATTGATTAAAATTCAAATGGTTTGATTAAATTTAAGCCTTCCATCCACAACAATGTGGTGTGGATGCTACTTTCACCCATTTGTGGTCTCACGAATCATGGTACGTTTGGAATGAAAGAAGGCTGCACTGTTATTGTGAACGATTGGAATATACTCCTATTTCCCTGTCTCACGAGTCGTCGGGGGGCGGCAGTTGAGATACTCATTTGGTTGATGGGTCAGGCCTAATGCTGAGTAGCGTGATTCACTTGGAGTCCTCAGGATCAAGTAAAGAGGCGAGGCAAAATGACTTGGGGATCTCATTGGATGAGAATGGTATTGGTTACCTCCCACAAAACCTTTTTCCGTGTGAATCGTAAAAGCAGGACATGGAGAATTGCGTTTGTGGACTCCAAGCCCACAAGGAAATGGTTTTTCGAAAATCCCACTTGAGAGTGGTGGGCTTTTTGAAGAAATAGTAGGACGGGTTAATGACTGAAGACCAAGTCTTAAACTTGATATATAATATTACAATAATCTACTAAATTTATGTTTACATTTGATGTAATGTCTAAGAATCCATTCACTGCAATTCTTGAGACTAATAAATTTAACAGAACAAACTACAAATGATTGACTGTGAAATCTTAAGATTGTCCTAGATTTTGAGAACAAGACCTATGTTTCCTCGGAACTTGCAGGAAGGTTACACATGCGAAGAACGTTTGACGTTCGAGTAGTGGCATGAGGACAACCATCAGGTTCGCAGTATCGTATTAGGGTCAACAACCAAGTTTATATTTAAAAAAATTTTCTAACAAAAAGAGCTTACATGGTAATGATATTTCAATGGTCTTCTAATCTAATTTTCCCCAATGTTCTTTAGAAGAGTTTCGTTTCCCTACTTTTCTAAGGACAGTATCAGATAAGTTCAAAATAATTGAAGAGTATGCATATTCATCATTTTCCAACTTCTTTTCTTCTGAAATATTTTCAGTATACTTACCGTCTATTGCTTTAAAAACCTTTTGTTGAATTAGAATTCCTTTCATTTTCTGTTACCATACAGAAAAATCATTTTTGCCATCAAAAGGTTGTAAATTATATCCGGCCATTAAATTTCTTTTAGAAAATGCTTTACGTATTTTCAAAAGGAAGATTTTTCAAAATTATAGCTTATATTTCAGAAAAATATAGTGGTAAGATTTTAGAAGGATTACTCTAGTAATTTCAAAGAAATAGCAGTATTTTAGAAACAAATCACACAGATCTCAACAGTTACTATTCAGGAAATGTTACAGAAAATCTTTTCCAGAATATATCCACAATAGTTTCAAGAGTGATCACACAAATCACAAGAAAATAATTCCAACAAAAAAGATAATCACAACGGATAGTAAATAATCACAACAGATAATAAATGAGCGCAACAGATAATAAACTGGGGCTTTCCAGCCTAAGTCCTGACCAGATACCTGACTACCTCAAGGGTCCGGCTAGGTGGGATATTAGGGGGATTTAACCGCGGTACAACAAAACGTAATATTTAATAGATTAATCGACAAAATAAATAAATAAAAAAAAATTACAGAAATTGTAAAAGAAGGAATTTCAGAGGTTACCACCACCAAAGCGAGATCGTCGATCAACGACGAGGCTCTGATACCACTGTAGAGAGTTGAAGCCTCTCGTGGTATTTCCTTTAATAAAATGACCTATCAACTACTATAGAGAATAGAGTACGAAACTCCTTAAAATATTACAGACCAATATTAAAGACTTTGAATAATAACAAATATGAACAAAAATATAAGAAATAATCAGATTAACAGTATAGTGTTGAACAGGCTCAGAACAGCCAGATCCAAAACTAGTATAAGGAAACACGGTCATAAGGCACCGGTCCCATAAGCCTACTGACCCACGGTTACACCACCTCAAACCTCAACAAAAAACACAACTTATTTTCAGATCACAAAGATCCACACGTTCAGTCACTGAGACCCAAATGGGTTTACTAAAAACTTTATGTGAGAAGGGGATAATACACAAAGAGAGAAGAACTCATTGTATTAAGGCCGCGGATCAGACCCCCTTTTAAAGGTGGGTGATAGGTTGAATATGGTAAGAGTATAGTGGCTTTCCAAAAGCCATGGGTTTGGCTTTGGAAAGCTACCACCATAAACGGTGGTGGTATATGGTAGGGTAGAAGAAGAAGGAGCGGCAGACGACGCAAGGTGAAAATGAGAGGGAAGAAACAAGGGTAGAAGATTAGGGTTAGGTATATAAGTAGATAGGTTCATGGCTCGGGTCGGGTTTAGAGATGGGTCTTCCAGATGGGTTGGCCTTGGTGGGTTTTAAGTGGGCCTACATTTAAACAATTCATTGGGCCACAATATATATAACAGTATTAAAAAATTAGGGAACGAAGAATCAAACATGAAACCTGAACATTAAGTGAATGTTTTAGAAAACAACTTAGACCGTGCCTGTGCTGTAATTTTCAAGTTCGCAATCTTCTTCTACTCCTTCACGAGGGATACCCTAAAAAATGGCCGAACACCGCCGCCGACCGTCACCTAACAATTGTGATAAGAAACTGTGCTGTGGATAGCTGGCACTACATCTGGAGGTGGATGTGATTTTTGAATAATGTGTCTGTTGGAACTTTCATGCATGCTAGATAAATTCCTGACCAATCTTTGTGTTGGAACTTTCTAGAAGTGGATGAGATTCTTGAACCATATTTCTCTTGGAATTTTCTTATTGTGGCTTCTTCAAAACTGGCCTGGAGAAGTGGGAAATTCTAATAATTGCAGTGGCATAGCTGCAGAATTTATGGTGTAAGTAAAGGATATGGCCGAGAGAGGCGGCGAAACAGTAGGAAATAGGTGTGTAGAGCTACAAAATATGTGTATTATGTTTGGTTTCATATTTAGAGAAAAAATAGAGATAAATAATTATGTGTTAGAAATAGTATTTAAGTTTTGATTTATATTTTAATATAGCTTAAATAGTGTAAAATAGGTGTTGTAAATTTGGTTTTGTATCTTGCAAGGAAAAATTAACTGTTTATTGTCAAATTATGTATTTTTAAAAGAATTTATAATTACGGTTGGTTACATTTTAATATCAGAACTATGGTTGTTTTACACTATGACATCTAAACTTTTTTTTTGTGTCAATTTACCATTTCAACTTTACGAAATTTTGCACTTTGTAATTTATAACTATTTCTCAACCATTTGTTTTGTAAAAAACAAAATCACATGAAATGCACATATGATACTTAAAGGTTATAGATGTGATATTTTTTACATATGAACAGTATGTAATATTTTTTCTGCAGAACCATCAATACAATGACGATCATATATGACAAAGTACAAATTTCGTAAAGTTGAGATTGTAATTTGATATAAAAAATAAGTTTCGGTGGAAAAGTATAAAAATGAACATAGTTCATATGGTAAAATATAATTTACCCTTATAATTATATATTTTGTTTTACTTATAGGTGGATTAAACTGTATATATTATAGTGTATGCATTTTGTATGAAAAATCATACTGAATTTATGTTTTATTTCAAAAATAATAAATATATATGCATTTTATAAAATTGGATTTTCCGTAAATGCATGGTTCTATTTCAGTTTTTTAATTACAAAAATTCAGAAAAAGAAAATTTTGAAAAACGGAGTTGTACAACCATATATATTGGATGTATGGTTGAAATCCATTTTTTAATTGCATGGATTGTTATTTTCTGCATTTAATTATATTTTTGGTATTAGATATTGGATAACTATTGTTAAATACATGGATTGTATTTATTCGGATCACATATTTATATTTGATATAAATGTGTTAATTATTATTTATAGGATAAACAATGGGGATGATCACAAAGTCCATTGCCAAATGTATGTTTATTTTATGTTGGGTGAGGCATGTGTGCCTCTTTGTTTTGATTCCTTCTTTCGTTTTCAGCCTTGAAATAATAAGGCTTGCTTTCTCCCACCTTTTGTACTCCCCCCAACTTTTGATTGGGGTTTCCAATTCCAGCTGTAATGAGAGTAGTTAGCATTGTGAGGTTCATTTATTTTGAATAAATGTAAGTTTCTAAGGAGATGAAGGCCTAGGCCTATTGGACGGTGCTCGGCGGAACTCACGATGGAAGAAGAACAAAGAGGAAGGCCCATTAGAATGATAATTGGTTACTATTTTGTAATAGTTAGGGCCACACCCTAGATTGACCATAGACTCACTACTGGCTGAGCGGGTCACTAAGAATTGGGCTTGTGATCTTCTAACAGGAGCGTGGTAGTCTTGTTTTGCATGTGGTGTATGTTTTAATATTTGGAGTATGATGTATTTGGAATCCATCTGTTTATACTTCATGATTAAAACTGATGCATGCATTTGGAATGCATCTGTTTTAATATATATTTAATAAATAATTTTATGCACATTGGTAGCGGGCTAAGAATTTATTTTGACGTTCTATTCGAAATACTAAATTTAAATAGACTACTTCAATAATATATTTGATGAATTTATTTAAATGATTTAATATTATAAAGTTTTTAATGAATTAGTAAAAACATACAACCAAAGTTAGTTACTTTAAGACCACATATTTTAATAAATAGTATATATTTAAATTAATTGTAGCATGTTTATAAATAGAATGGATCTAAATTAATTACACAATATCTATAAATATGTATAGATTTAAATTGTAGCATGTTTATAAATAGAATGGATCTAAATTAATTACACAATATCTATAAATATGTATAGATTTAAATAGAATAGAGTTAATAAATTGTACCATACTGTAGAATTTAACAAATACATTTCTCTCTCTGTGTTTGATTGCTAGATTAGACAGTTCCACCAAAGAATGCGGAGAGTGAGAAGAACTCCGATTTCTAACACAAATTGGGCTGCAGGAGAGCTAAGAAACCGCTCAGTAGCGGTCGTAACTTCCACCAAAAATACATTGAAGACGGGTGAAACTGCCACCACCACCACAAGAAAACCCAAAAAATCAATCACCACTACTTAATTTTTGCCACGGCTACGGTGCTTACAACCGTGATTTGAAGCTCCAGAATCAGCTTCTGCACAATGAAGGGATGCTCAAGGTAACATATTTTCGATTGAGCGCGTTCCCTCACCATCTCCGGCAGAACAGGTTGGTGCACAGAATGTGGGCGATGGCGATTTGAAGCCTGGCAGCGAAAGACGACGAACGGTGGGAGGAGTGATGATGGGAGAAAAACGTGAGATTGAACTTAAATGAATTTTGTATATGATGTTGAGAAACAAGGCAAAACACAAAACAAAACAAAATACACACAGTCCAGGTGAATTAAATCCACCCAAACATGTGGCCTGTTTTGGTTTATCTCGGAGATGGGCCGAAAATGAATAAAAGTGGTGTGATATTAATGTAATCGTATTTATATAAACACCCAGTCAATAAAATTAAAATAAAATAAAATTTTTGATGGGATGGACTCTCCAAACACTGTCTTTTCTCTCACACACACTACCACACTTTCACAAACACACACTATAACTCTCCTCCATGGTGAACTTGACGGTGATGGGGAGGACGCCGACGAACCTGTTGCCGAGTGTGCGGATCATCGGGGAGAGGATGGTCTCAGTTTCTTGGATGTGTTTGAAACTGCACTTGGCAAAAATAGTACCGACCAGGGAAGTAGTGACAATGGCGTCTCATACTCCTTCACCTGCGCGGCTAGCAGATTATATTCGTGACTCCTTCAATACTGCAGAACTTTTGAATTTGGCGCACAAGATTGTTGATGATGGCGATGTTGTTTCTCTTGCGGCACTGAAAACTTTAAAATAGAACTGGGAAGCGCGGTTTGGCCCTCTCCGTCCACTTTTTGTTTTCCCAATCGAACGGAGTCCGCTGGTGCGAGTTTTTCGACGGGCACGACGGAATTCCGCCATCTTCGAGAATCAAGTGGATTTGCGTTATGAAATTTTGCCTAAACCT
>NW_011628072.1:37247-62734 GCF_000512975.1 Sesamum indicum | reverse complement strand
TTCTACTGTTGCTGTTGGCCTGTTGCCGACGGATATGGTTACAGCAGTGGATATGGAGAAGACGAGGAAGGCGGCGCCACCAGTGCAAATCCTAGATGGGCAGCAGTTTTTAAGCGCGTCTATTGTTGTATCAGTGACAGCGGTGATGGAGGCTAGTGTGTTGGGGATGTCTCAACCGTCTGGAAAGTTGTCGGCTTTGGAGAAGGAAATAGAACACGTGACAGTGCTTTGCTGGCCGGCGATGAACAGCGCTGGAATTTCTGTTGCAGAATCTCGATTTCTGCAACCTGTCAGGCCGTTTACTTCTGCTCCGGTGACAGTTTTAGCTCCGGTAACTGAAACTGACCTGACTTTGGGTGTACACGTGCACAATCTGACAGTGGCTAATATCTCGTCCAGTAATACGGGTTTGTTTGTTGGAAATATTCCCCTACGTACTAGTTCTGAAATCCCAATTTACAATGATAAAATTGCTTTTGCGTTCAATAATTCCTCCCAGAAAACTGTCTTATGTTGCACCAATAATGCAAAATGGTGAAGTCATAATATGATCGATGTTGGAATTAATTTGTGATAGGTCTCGTCGGTGGAAGGCAACAACGGTGGGGTATTTTTTGGCAAACGCCCGTACTTCCATCACCTAAAAGAGTATGTGACTTCTATTTGGCTTTCATTGAGGGAGGTAATTGCCACGATGAATAGGTTCTTTTTATTCCATTTTAAAACGGTTATGGATATGGAAGATGTAATAGAAGGTGAGTCGTGGCTATACCAGGGGCAATTGGTCATGCTCCAGAAATGGAAACCAAGAATGGTAATAGCTCAAACACACACAAGTCCAATGTGGATCAGATTGAGACACCTATCGGTTGAGCTTGGGACAACGGAGGGATTAAGCACAGTAGCTAGTGGAGTAGGGAAGCCACTGTATCCGGATGCTATTACGAGAGCATGCACGTGACTGGATTTTGCTTTTGTATGTGTTATGCTCGATAGCAGTTCCAAATTGCCTAAACACATCATCATTATGACACCGGACGAGGATGGAGGGGAATCGCCATGCAAAGTGGACATGGAGTACAAAAGCCTCACCCTTAAATGTAATAGTTGAATGAGCTTGGGGCATTCGTCTACGGAATGCTTGTTGAACAAAGGTGCAAAGTCATTAAAACCCCCTGTAGCGGTCTATGTTCCTATAGTCAGTGCCTCTATCCCCCAGGTTGATAAGGAGGTTAGAATTACACAAACACCTCCCGTGAGGTCAAATCAAATTATTGGTCCTTCTAGAACCCAGCCCATTGGGGAACCGATTGATTCTTCCTTGCAGCCGCCAGTTGCTCGTGAGCCTCCCAGCGAGTAAACCAGTGCGGATGGAATAAATAAGGGTAAAGAAGTAGTCATATTAACTTCCTTTGACACATTAAACTTCATTGATGATGCAGAAGCATCTATGAGGGGTCCTAATATCAGCAGCCCCATTAGTGGTGACCTATGTTGAATGCTGCATTGTGGAATGTTCGTGTCCTAAACAAGAGGGACCACCAGCTAGCTTTGATGGACATAGTGGCTAAGTTCAGGTTACATTTTGTTGGCCTCTTGGAAACTCGGGTATGTGTGAATAATGTATCTCGTATACAGGATGTTATTTTACCTCAGTGGAAATGGTTTGTTGACAATGAGACTACTAGGAATCGTATATGGATAGCACGACATGATGATTTCATTGATGTTAATGTGCTTGATCTGGGATCCCAGTTTATACACTTTCATGTGATTATACGTGCATGCAATTAACCAATGCTTATTACAGTTATTTATAGTGCTAATGAAGTTATTGATCGACGTTAGTTACGAGAATCTTTAAATATATTGGGTAATCAGTCGATGGATGAGCCGTGGTTAGTGGGGGGTGACTTTAATGCGGTACGTGATCTTAGTGAGGTCTGTGGCACCTTCGGAGACATAATAATGGCGACGAATTTAATGTATCTATTCACTCAACTGCTTTGCATTCACTTCCCATGCAGGGTGAATGGTATAAATAGCATAATTACAGCACGACTTCCATAGGCTATGGAAGCGACTAGACCGGATGCTTATTAATGATAAATGGCTCACACGATTCCCCACATCGTGCTACACTAGTCTCTTGCCCCGGACTTCGGATCACTCGTCGCTTATATTGAATGGGGATAGACAGATGCAACATGGAGGTATATTTAGATTTGATAACTGCCTTACTCTCTCACTAGATTTTATCCCTAGTGTGCAGAATGTCTGGCAACATGCTATCGTAGGCGAGTCTATGTATGCTATCACACGGAAGATGAGGCTTTAAAGCCTGTCTTCAGGCAGCAGAGGAGAAATAAGGATGAAATTTCGCGCAATGTTTAGCTAGCAAAAGTTTTCTTGAGATAGCCCAAATATTACTGAGTATGGATCGACAAAATGAACTATTACTCTTACTGGAACACTGCTATCGGATGGTAAACGCCAAGGCAGTAAAGCTAGAGCAAAATCATACTACAATAACGGGCAAAGATACAATAGATGAAGGGAGGGGGCCAGTGCTCGGAAGTCTTCTTTCGTAAAATAGCCTAAAGAACTGCTCGGAGGATCTTGCAGATCAAAGGCGAGCAAGGGAACACCTATATAGAGCCAGGATTATTCATGAGTTTATCTCCTTTAACCAGGCTCTATTAGGAGGGGTATGAAGAAAACAAGCAATCAATATTGGGTACTTGAGACTATGGACGAGACCTGGGGCTTCCTCTAATCTCTTCCAAGACTATCAATAGCGGATCGTCAACCTTTATTGACAAAAATTGATAATCGCATCCATGGTTGGGAGGGTACGACATTATTATTTGCGGGATGGATTCAAATTATTAAATTCGTTCTCATGGCTTTGAGTATCTATTGGGTTTTCCCGTTCATTCTACCTAAAGATGTTATAAGGGAGATTGAGAAGAGATTACGTTCCTTCTTATGGAAAAGTGCTACTTGGGGGCTATGCAAAGGTAGCATGGAGGGATGTATGTAAGCCAATTGTAGAGGGAGGATAGGGCTTACGAGACATTGCTATTGTTAACCGTGCCTTAATGAGTAAGAAATTATGTGATGTGATTCATTGTGATAGAACATCCATATGGGTGGAGTGGTTATACCATGGGCGCTTGAGTGATAGGTCCATTTGGACAATTTTTTTTAGCATGGAGGTTCGTGGGAATGTAGAAAACTCCTTCGCCTACGTACCGTTATTCGACCATTGGTGGATTACCAAGTGGGTGATGGAGCTACCTTCTATTTGTGGCAGAACCCATGGCACCCCATCGGACCACTTATTCAAAGGTTCCCACGTGGCCCACAACTCACTTGTCTTGGACTCTCGGAGAACTTTAATAGGGTCGTTATAGATGGGCATCGGCATTGGCCCTTATCACGGACATGTTTGGAGATTGTACAGAATTTGCCCATAATCCATGGAGACGATGATCGTGTTCATTGGCGAGATACGAATGGATGTCTCACTCTTGCATCGCTATATCGTATATTACACCCGCCGGGACCTAAGGTAGGCTGTACTTCACTACTCTCGGGCTCCCTGAAGATCCTTAGACATGCATTCATACTGTGGCTTGCTGTATTAGGGAAACTATCCACGGTAGATAAACCGTGGTTGTCTTATCTTGGCACCTGTGTTCTTTGTGATGAAGGCGCAATAGAAACACATACACACTTATTTTTTCGATGTTGTTATGCCAGACGATATGCCTCATATATGTGAGACAGGTTGTTCGATTCACATGGCCAAACCGAGACTGGGCCTTAGACATGGAGTGGGCTACTAGGAAGTGGAAAGGGAAACATATCGTTAATTCATCCTACCGTGCACTACTCGCTGCATGCGCCTACCATATTTGGAGAAAGCGGAACTTGCACCACTTTGAGCATGTTGATCGACCACCGAGCACCATCGCTGCCATCATAGTGGACGATGTTAGAAAGAGAATCATTAGTGCTAATTTATCGCACTCTGTTAGTACTTCTGCATTATATAGACTATGGCGTATCCCATGGCCTGTCATGGAGAAACCGATATTTAACTGTTGTATTGTAGGCATATACTTTTTTTATTAAATGGAACTTATATTTACCCAAAAAAAAAAAAAATAAACTTACACAAAACCCCCTACTGTACATATCTCTTTCAATAAATCTAATTCCTCAGACTTAACATTTTATAAAAACACACATATATCACAAAAGCTAAATGAACATTTATATTGACATTAAATCTCAGGGATAAGGTAATTATCCACTTTCATTTGTTACTTTGTCCTTTCACATGTTCTTATACATTAGATTTTAGTCCTACTAACCTTAAAATATGACAACACAATGTCCTAATAGCCTTGCATAAAATATTTTCATGTAATGTTATATTGATTAAACCACTACAATTTTCTAACGTATTGAAGGCTTCAAAATATAGTGATAGAATTGCACAATGGCCAAGACTAAAACAATAAACAAAAAATTACTTTAAAATAGCATAAACAATTTCAATAGCTCTTCAATCTATCTCTTTATCTATCTATCTATCTATATATATATATCTATATATACAATTAGAAAAATAGACAATCTCCCAACAGTAGTGTACATGAAGTTAAGTATGATTAACAAGTACAAGTGCAATATACAACTCATACAGCAAATCTAAAATAGGATCCTCACTGTCCATTCTAAAGCAGTTGATTAGTCATCCACGACACAAATCTAGAACACCCATAATAAGTTGTTGGATTACATGTGAATCGACATGAAACCCTACAACAAGAGAAGCTCTCCATTATATGTACAAATATGCATATTACACTCTGAAATTTGACAAAGATTTTACGGGTGACTGCAATTTTCTCCTTGTAATATTTAAAATGCAATTACCCTCTATGAATAAAATATAGCAATTTACCCCCTATACTTTTTAAAATGAACAAATTTACCCCCTTATATAAGGAGGTAAATGCCTTCATTTTAGAAGACATAAGGAGGTAAATTATTGTATTTTAAAATACAGGGAGGTAAATCGCTATTTTTTTTTTAACAAAAACCACCTAGAGGTGGGGGGAGTATTTCTGAGTCCCCAGTCCTTTTATATTAAAATGCACAAAATAGTTACAGTGAGAAGAGTTACCTTTCTAGAATTTCTAACAAAGCCATAAATAAGGAGTACTACTCCTTTACAAATAGAGCAACAGTAAACAAGGAGTACTACTCTTTTACAACAAAAGACACAAACAGGTCTAGTAGAAAAATTATGGCGAGTCAAATCGCTATTTGTTTTTTTCATAAAGGAGTAATTTGCTCATTTGCGATATCACAAGGAGTTGCTTGCATTTTTCCCAATGTTTTACTTATGATTTTTCAAGATCTGGCTATGTAAGGACCCCACTGGCAGCCACACTCCTAATTGTATATCCTCGAAGGCTTGTTATGTGAGGTGCGATAATGAAAAGAAGTGGTCATTGCAGATCTTAGTTAGAACTATTCTTATAAAAAACAAAAACATATCACTGCAACTGTAGATAGAAAACAAATATATGTCATGAATTCGTAAACTCAATACGTTGCATGCCTTATTTTTGTTTTTAGAGCAACTAAGGTACATCTTGTGTTCTATAGCATGCCATATTAAGTATTCTTTTTGCACGTAAGGGTCAGGGCTCCTCAAATAGCAATCAACTAATTTGTTCAGTTGATAACTAAAAGGACATGCAACATGAAATGAAATTTTTACATAATATTTGGTTTCAATTTTGCTTCATCTCCGAGATGGGCCAAAACATGGACAATGTTTGCCTTGATTTGTTTTGGAAGTTTTGGTGGTGTTTTGAGATTTTTTGAAATAGTGCCTCATTTGTTTTTTGTGAAAATATGTCTACACTTAGGCCCTACCCTACAACTAAGAACATTATATACATACTCATACATATATATAAATATATATAAAAGAAACATGATATAACAATGAACAGTAGTTTTTGTCTCGTATTAAACAATACCAAACATACCATACTTATTTTATATTATCTCCAAAAATAAATCCAAACATACACACTATCTCTAACACATAGTTATTTATCTTTGTTTTTCTCTCTCTATATCCACAAAACACATCAAAACAAGTTAAAAATGAAACCAAACATAGTGTTAAACGTTCAACAAGATTATCAACATCGAGCAACAAAATCAAATTTATTAAAAAATAAATAAATAAAACAAGGTATAGATTACCTGATTTGTTGTAGGAGGCCTTCTAGGGGTATTGTTAACGTGTTCAAGTCTAAGATATTGCTGCCAAGAAACAGAAATACTGCTTCTCTGTAGAGTCAAAACATATTATGAAATTTAAGCGCATCTGCATATAAATATTGTCAGAGTGTGTCTGTGTGAGATAGTGAGTTAGACCTAGAAATGGATGAACAAAGTATCTGAGTCCTCCAAGTATTCTGCTTGACTATGCTACAGAAAAGCAATTTTCTCCACTACATAAATTGGAGAAGATTCAAGCAGAAAGTAGAAGTTCCAGCATGCCTAACCACATAAGCATCATACCATCATTTTCATTTTCATTTTGAGCATCCTTATGCATGAGGTGACACACATAAATCAAACATTTACTTGGGCCAAGAAATTTCTTTTCCTCTTGAATCTGTAATGAGAAATTATAGAAGTGGAGAAATTGTTGATATTAAAGATGAACATATGGGGAAACCAATTTTAAACGAAAAAGTGTCGTAGCCTATCAAAGACACGGTACTAACATGGAAAGCAATTAGTAAAATACAAGCATTTATATACATTGACACACATATGTATAGAGATAGAAACAGACCTCCTTTGCTTGTAACGTCCAGCGATTGTCATTTTATGCTGCGATCTTATCACTGTTAGGATATATTTGTAGGTTTTTCAAGTTTCAGCAACTTGAAAAAATAAGCATAGAAGGCTAGACATAAGGAATTTCTAACATCCATTTGGAAACACAACATACAATTTACTAAGTGAAGACCACATGGGCAAAATAAAAAAACCTAGGAAGTACTGAGACTCAACTTCCAAGTAAGAGTGCATATCTCCGACACATGCAATTTGTGTGTAGTCAACCCATACAAGATTTTTCAGCGTAAAATAAATTGAATTTAACTATTTAAGTTGGATTATTAAGTAAAAGTTTAGAATCATATTATTTTGATATTAATATTATGAAACTAATGAATGAAATAAAAAGAAGATGCAATAATTCAGGACCTTATAGATCTTGTGCGAGAATACTTCCAGCAACTTGAGCTCTGCATTGGCACGAGAAAGTTTCACCTGTTTTAACGTAAACATTGCAACAGTTAAAAATCATATAACGCTATGTTATGCGACAACACTTGGCCATATATGTTGTCGTTTTATTGATTTTATGCTAGAAGAACATTGCATGTTGTGCATATGTGAAAAATATCACATCACATAACCCTTAAACATCACATGCGCACTCCATGTGATGTTTTTTCGATAAAAAACTTGGTTGAGAAATAGTTATAAATGACAAAGTGTAAAATTTTGTAAAGTTAAGATGGTAAATTGACACAAAACAAATTTAGATCCCAACATGCAAAAACGGTCATAATATGGTTTATAAAATATAATTAAGCTTATTATATCTAACACTCTAACGTCATACAAGCTCAAGAATCATATTTATCCAAATAATTTAAGAACTTATTTTTAAATTAAGAATAAATATCGATAAAATCTTAAAATATCTAATAAGATCTAGAAGCATAAGATATCTAATAAGATCTATAAGCATAAGATGTTTCAATTAAATTTAGCCAAACACCCTCTAAGTTTCTTTTATAAAAGCAAAAATGACTTGAGCTGATTTTGATCAAACCTTAAGATGCTGAGAAATATCTCTGTCATCAATGTCGCACATTATTTTATCCTTGTCACTTTCACGTATGTACACCAACATATAGGCATTAGACTGCCTCGTAAACTTGAGGGGGGCATTATCTGGATTTAACGTCATTACATGCTATCAAGACATAAATGAAAAGGTAAGAAAGTATCAACAAGTTTTAACAAAAGCAGGAAAAATGAAAGGAAAACTTACTTCTTCTTCACCTCCATAATGCTCGTCTAAAACCTTTATTATGTCTTCTTTTGTCACTCGTTCATCATCAAATTTATACCTGAAACCATTCAGAATGATTTTCTTTATGTAGTTTGCAACGAGAGATCTACATGTAATCTATTGCTAAAAGTAGAAAATTTGCATTTCTACATCTCGTGAAAATAGCATTTTTGGTCCCATATGTTTGGGCCTTTTCCAAATAGTCCCATTTCTTGTCATTCTCTCACATTGCATCCCATAATTTCAAAATTTTCTCATTTTTAGTCCTCATCATACTTTTTCATCCACTAATTAATGGAGTTGTTAGAAGGTTTTTAAGGGGGATTATGAGGGTTACATTAATTATTTGATTCTAAGGGGAATTATGAGGATTACATTAATTATTGGACGAAAAATATACTTAAGGATTCAAAATTGAGAAAATTTTCAACTTGTGAGATACAATGTGAGAAATCGCAATAAATGACTAAAGTGAAAAAGGCTCTAACATATAGGACAAAAAATGCAATTTTTCCTTACGTCTCACAAGTTAGTCTTTGGCAATATTTGATCCCATTATTTTCGAAATCACCATAAATCCAAAAAGTTTGCAATTTGCATGCCAAGCCTTAATTCTATTAAATTTATTTCATAAAAAAATAATAGTGTACCAAAATCGCAAAGAGCTAACTTGTAGGAAGGCCAAGCTTTTCCATTTTCATCACCGTTTGCGACGAAGAAGACGACGGAAAGAAGAGAGATAAACAAAAATTAAGTAAAATAATAAAATATATAAAATATTTAATTAAATATATATTCATACATTTAAAGATAATATTTTTTATAAGTTAAAAAAAATGATATAATTTTGAAGAATACCTAAACTTTATATCAATTTTTTTAACTTATATAAAATATTATATTAAAACTATTAATATATATTTAAATTAATTATTTACTATTCTTTTATTATTCTAGAATTTATTAAATTAAATACTTTACTAAATTATTATTATTATTATTATTATTATTATTATTATTATTATGGGTCCAATCTTACATTATATAAGCAACTTTTCAACAAAATTTCTGCACCGTGTTATATTTGATTAATTGGCCTCCATTTATGTAATTTTTGACTTGCAAGAACTTTCCCTCTAATTCTGCAATATTTGTATGTTTACTCGTTTTTGTATGATTTTGGACATAAAATAATGACATCAATACACAAACCCCCTACTTTTTGAAAAATTATATATATATCTCTTAAGACATCGACACCACTTGAGGGACAAAAATTGGAAGTTATGTAAATCTTTTGTTGATATAAGCATTTCTGTCCAAATCCTAAAAGAAAGAGTATAGTTGTGAATGAAGAATTTTCAGAGGAGTGCAAGCGTAATTTCAAAAGTTTTTTGGGAAAAAATATAATTTCATATTTTTGGAGGGGGTTAAGTGTAGATAACTTCTGGATCCCACAACACTTGTGCAAATTAAGATCATCAATAACCTTAAACAATCACATGCAAAACTATCATATTATTTGATATTATTCGACAAATGCATTATCTCAACATGCATTTTTCCATCAGGAACTAACAGTCTCATGTTGCCTTAACTTTCATCTGTCCTGTCCTCAAAAGTCCCAGGCTATAGAACTAGTAAACATGAGTAATGAATTCATGTCCTCAGGTGACAAGTATCTTCCATTATCTCTATCCAGATCAAGTTCAAGAGGAAACTCATAGCAGTCATTTATCTACATGTGATCAACATCAAATAAAAAACCATTCATATTACCCGAAACCCAACTTGGATATGACTATTAATGCACCAATTTGTCAAAGATTCAATAGGTAGCCAGAACACTCTTTATGGCACATAATTTATTTTATTTTTTTTAGTTTGTTTAGTCAGATAAATCCCCTTTTTGAAAACCCCAAAAGACATACCCTTAGCATATTCCGATCAAATTTGGGGACTCTGATTGCTAAAGTCCTGAAATTGTACAAATAATAATAGTTAATGTCGCTAAATTACCACCTCCATATTTGGGTGTCGTAAAAGTGCCATCCTCTAACATGAAGACCAAAATTTCAGTTTAGGCTATGGGATGTTAGTCATTAGTCTTGGTAGGACATACCCAAGCAATAAATTTGACTATCATAAGAAGGCTATTTTTTATTGTATTTGCTTCTAGTAAGAGAAAACATGTCTAACTTGCAATCTTGATCGTAATATATGTTATAGAACAAGAACAAAGCTATTATCTAACCAATCTTCTTAAGCTGCACACAGAAAGTGGTAAGACTTAGCCAATTTGTACACATTTTGCTCTACTTTTTACATTGTATTCACCAGTACAGTATGATAACAAAAATTTTCAAATCATGCATCTCATAAGTTGGAAGAGAAGTTTAACTACTAACCTTTACCATACCATCCCGAACATACTCGTATTCAAATAGTTTTAAGTGAAGCTAGAGCACTGGTGGGAAGTCAGTAAACAAGACCCCTTTCTTAGCATCCTGAAATAAGAAAATCATCAATCTTAAGGTGGTCCTTTGACAAGACTCAAATAATATGCTAAGGAATAAAAGTCTAAAGAAAAACAAGCATGTCCTCCTGACAAAAGAATCATTATATTTAGGATAAATTGGAATGACCTCTTAAGGTTTTTCATAATTATAAATACCATTGTTGTTTGAAAAATTACTTGTATCCCTAATGTTTGATGAATTTATGTAATCCTTGGATGGAGGCCGAAAAAATATCTACTTTTTCTTTGCTTTTTTTTCTTTTTGACAAATAATTAAATAAGTTGACAAGGTTAAATGTTCTTCTTGCCCTTCAAGCTTATAAAAAAAGTTTCAATATTTTTAAAAATAAATAAAAGATTTCATAGTCCATAAGAGTATTTTGATCTAAGCACCATAAAAAAATTGATTGAAACCGAATGAGGTCTAATGAAATATGTTAATTATTTGTTGGACGTTAAAAGCAGGTAGTATTCATAAATTTTCAAATAACAAGGAGGTAATTTCAATTTTGTAAAACTTCAGGAGGCTCTTTATAATTACTTACCTTTATATATATAACCAAACTAACAAGTAAATTAAGTTAGCCTACTCACCTTCAAATATTTCCCAGGATGATACCTGTTATAACCATCGAGATGTTCAACTGCAACATACTTATCAAACGAAGCATAGACATCATAGAGGACACAAAAATTTATAAAATGAATTGAAAGCCTAAGCACTAAATAGATTAACTACAAGTACCATAGAAGGACTCCTGTCTACTAGACTTGTAATCAACATTGATGCATTCAAGTTAGTTGTTGTGGTGCCCTTCAAATAAGTGTTGTATAGCACCTTCCACAACAGTTTTCTAATAATGGTAAGAGCATAACAATTAGTTAAGAAGAATTCAAAAGTTTTTAATCAAATTGACAGTAGTACTCTATTTCTATTGGACCTTCATTTTTTCTTCAAACTTCTCACATAGGACTCTGTTGAGTTCGTGTATGTATATTATATCCCACCCAAAGGATCTTGTCAAATCTTTTGTTGCAACACTGCTTTCACTGTGTTGAAGCTTGTAAAATAAGCTTTGCCATAGGTAAGGTATACTTATCGATGGTTCATCATTAACACTAGTTGTCATGTGGTAAACAACCTAAATAAGAATCAAAGATATCATCAATTTCCTAAGAAACTTCCATGCATGAAAACAAATCATGATATACAACCAGATAGTCCTTGGAATGAGATCCTTAACCTTTCTGAAATAGGGAATATTGAACAACATCTGTAGAAGAGAGTTCATATAGTAGGTGGTTCCTTGGTTCTTAAGTCCAACATAACTAGGTTCCCTTTTTGAATTATATAAATATTGGTCCGTAGCTCTGTAGACAACAATCTCAGCTTGAATCACACAGATGTCAATGACTATAAAACCTCGGCTTGTATCATAAAGGTCGTTAAGTGGCATAAAGGATGTGAAACCCCAACACCTCACGGATATGAAAAATAAAAATGAAAAAAAGAAATCTAGAAACTAGACAATAGAAACAAGATTCCACAACTCGTGATTAGCAACACACGATAAAAAACACGCATGGGTAAGATTAGTGACACACAAGAAAAACAAGTGATGACCATGCCCGTCGTGCTTCCAAACCAATAAAGAAATCACAACTTGTTTTCTAATGGAGAAGGAGGTCTATACGCACCTCGTTGTGGCTTGGTGAAGTAGGCGTCAGAGGCACTGAGAAAAATATAGGTGTAGTTCTGTATTGAATTAACTAAAATGAAGTGAATTTAATGGAGCTCGTTGCCTTTGCGCAGGAAAATAGAGAGAGAATTTGGCTAGACAATGATGGTGCATACGCTTGGGAGTTTGGCAACTTGCATTTTCAAGGTTTTTTTGAAAATTTCATGTGAAACAGAAAGGAGGCATCAAAAGACAAAATCTTGACTCGGATTAGGAGGAATTTAATAATAGTAAAAATATTGTACAAATTCACCAAACTTTCACATGGCACTCCATCATTCTACCCAAATTATTATTGCCTCCCCTAGGTTTTGTATTGTTTATAACATTTGTCATTTTATTTTTAAATGAGAAAAGAAAATTCTTTAATTTTGATACCTAAAAATATTATTTGTATGTTTAATTGACGTTCGTTAAATAATTGATTATTATTTTATGGATATAGTGATTTTATTTTTATTTGTTTATATCAATTACAAACTCTCTTTTTCTCAAGGGGCAAATGATTTCATTAAATACTTGTTTTTATAATAAAATTAATTATTTTATGAAATACTTCTTTCTAAATATAATTAGAATTTTACATTTGTGAGATTGTGAGAATGCCACAGCCTCAACTTTAGCAGAATTCGTCAATGCCATCCAACTTATAAAGTGCTAACTATAGCCATAAAACTTTAACCAAACATAGGTCTAGAAACATGCATTTGTGTAGTAAATTTGCTAATCGTAATAATAACTACAAGTTAGTATAAAACAAAAAACAAACTTGCTTTAATAAAACCATGCAAAAGAGCTAAATTTTGAACCTTCTCAAAATTCCATGAAACTTTAACCAAACGTAGGTCTGTACACATGCATTTGTGTTGGGAATTTGCTAAGCGTAATAATAACTACAAGTTAGTATAAAAGGGAAACAAACTTCCTTTAATAAAATCTTGCAAAACAACTAAATTTTGAATGTTATCAAAATTCAATGAAACTTGACCCAAACGTAGGTCTAGACCCATGCATTTGTATGGTAAATTTGGAAAGCGTAAAAATAAGTACAAGTTAGTATAAAAGGAAAACAAACTTGCATTAATAAAACTGTGCAAAACAGCTAAATTTGAAAGTGCTCAGAATTGCACGAAACTTGACCCAAACATAGGTCTAGACCCACGCATTTGTGTGGCAAATTTGCTAATCGTAATAATAACTACAAGTTACTATGAAAGGAAAACAAATTTGCTTTAATAAAACCGTGCAAAACAGCTAATTTTGCACGTTCTCAGAATTCCACGAAACTTGACCCAAATGTAGGTATAGACCCATGCATTTGTTTCGTAAATTTGCTAAGTGTATTAATAACTACAAGTTAGTATAAAAGAGAAATAAACTTGCATTAATAGAACCATGCAAAACAGCTAAATTTTGAACGTTCTAAGAATTCCACGAAACTTGACCCAAATGAATGTTTAGACCGATGCATTTGTGTGGCAAATTTGATAATCGTAATAATAACTACAAGTGAGTATAAAAGAGAAACAAAATTGTTTTAATAGAACCGTGCAAAACAGCTAAATTTTGAACGGTCTCATAATTCCACGAAACTTGACCCAAACGTAGGTCTAAACCCATGCATTGGGGTGGTAAATTTTCTAAGTGTAGCAATAACACAAGTTTGTATAAAAAGGAAACAAACTTGCTTTAATAAAACCGTGCAAAACAGCTAAATTTTGAACGTTTTCAGAATTCCACGAAACTTGACCCAAACGTAGGTCTAGACCCATGCATTGGTGTGGTAAATTTGCTAAGCCTAATAATAACTAGAAGTTTGTTTGAAAGGGAAACAAACTATGTTTAATAAAATGGTGCAGAACAGCTAAATTTTGAACGTTCTTAGAATTCCACAAAACTTGACCCAAACGTAGGTCTAGATCCATGCATTTGTGTGGTAAATTAGCTAAGCGTAATATTAACTACAAGTTAGTATAGAAGGGAAACAAATTTGTTTTAACAAAACGCGCAAAACAGTTAAATTTTAAACGTTATCAGAATTCCACAAAACTTGACCCAAACGTAGGTCTGAACTTATGCATTGGGGTGGTAAATTTTCTAAGCGTAATAATAACTACAAGTCAGTATAAAACGGAAATAAATTTATTTTAATAAAACATTGAGAACAGCTAAATTTTGAACGTTCTCAGAACTCTAAGAAAAACTTGACCCGAACGTAGGTCTAGACCCATGCAGTTTTGTGGTAAATTTGCTAAACGTAATAGTAAATACAAGTTCGTTTGAAAACGGTAACAAAGTTTCTTTAATAAAACTATGCAAAACAGCTAAAATTTAAACATTCTCAGAATTACACAAAACTTGACCTAAATGTAGGTCTAGACCTATGCATTTGTGTGATAAATGTGCTAAGCCTAATAATAACTACAAGTTGATATGGAAGGGAAACAAACTTGTTTTAATAAAACCGTGCAAAAAAGCTAAATTTTGAATGTTCTCAGAATTCCACAAAACTTGATCCAAACGTAGGTCTAGACCCATGCATTGGGGTGGTACATTTGCTAAGCGTAATAATAGCTACAAATTAGTATAAAAGGAAAACATATTTATTTTAATAAAACGTGCAAAACAACTAAATTTTGAACATTCTCAGAATTCGACGAAACCTAAACATAGCTCTAGACCCAACCCATGCATTTTTGTGGTAAATTTGCTAAACGTTATAATAAATACAAGTTAGTATAAAATGGAAAAAATTTGTTTTAATAAAACGTTAGTATAAAAAGGAAACAAATTTGTTTTTATAAAACGTGCAAAACAGCTAAATTTTGAAGGTTCTCAAAATTCCACGAAACTTGACCTAAACGTCAGTCTAAACCCTTGTATTGGGGTGGTAAATTTGCAATGCGTAATAATAAGTACAAGTTAGTATAAAAGGGAAACAAATTTGTTTTAATAAAATGTGCAAAACAGCTAAATTTGGAAAACCTGACCCAAACGTAGGTCTAGAGCCATGCACTTTTGTGGTAAATTTGCTAAGCGTTATTTGAAAACGGAAACAAACATTCTTTAATAAAACCGTGCAAAATAGCTAAATTTTAAACGTTCTCAGAATTCCACAAGATTGACCTCAACGTAGGTCTAGACCCTTGCATTTTATGTGGTAAATTTACTAAGCGTAATAATAACTATAAGTTAGTAGAAAAGGGAAACAAACATGCTTTAACAAAATCATACAGAACAACTAAATTTTGGACGTTCTCTGAATTCCACGAAACTTTACACAAGCATAGGTCTAGACCCATGCATTTGTGTGGTAAATTTGCTAAGCGTAATAATAACTAAAAGTTAGCATAAAAGGGAAATAAACTTGATTTAAGAAAACCGTGCAAAACAACTAAATTTTGAACGTTCTCAGTATTCTACGAAACTTGACCCAAACGTAGGTGTAGCCCCATGCGCTTCTTTTGTAAATTTGCTAAGCGTAATAATATCTACAAGCTAGTATAAAAGGGAAACAAACTTGCTTTAATAAAATCGAGCAAAAAAGCTAAATTTTGAACATTGTCATAATTCCACGAAATTTTAACCAAATGTAGGTCTAGACACATGAATTTGTGTGGTAAATTTGCTAAGCGTAATAATAACTACAAGTTAGTATAAAAGGGGAAACAAACTTAGTTTAATAAAACAGTGCAAAACAACTAAATTTTGAATGTTCTCATAATTCCACGAAACATGACCCAACCCATGCATTGGTGTGGTAAATTTGCAAAGCCTAATAATAACTAGAAGTTTGTTTGTAAGGGAAACAAACTATCTTTAAAGAAACCATGCAAAACTGCTAAATTTTGAACGTTCTCAAATTCCACAGAAATTGATCCAAACGTAGGTCTAGACCCATGCATTGGGAGTGGTACATTTGCTAAGCGTAATAATAGCTACAAGTTAGTATAAAAGGGAAACAAATTTGTTTTAATAAAACTGTGCAAAACAGCTAAATTTTGAACGTTCCTAGAATTCGACGGAACTTGACCCAAATGTAGGTCTAGACCCATGCATTTTTGTGGTAAATTTGCTAAGCGTAATAATAAATACAAGTACATTTGAAACGAAAACAAACTGTCTTTACTAAAACCGTGCAAAACAGCTAAATTTTAAATGTTCTCATAATTCTAAAAAACATGACCTAAACGTAGGTCTAGACCCAGCATTTGTGTGGTAAATTTGCTAAGCGGATTAAACTACAAGTTAGTATGGAAGAGAAACAAACTCGTTTTAATAAAACCATGCAGAACAGTTAAATTTTTTAGCGTTCTCAGAATTTCACGAAACTTGATCCAAAATTAGGTCTAGAGCCATGCATTTGTGTGGTAAATTAGCTAAACGTAATAATAACTATGAGTTAGTATAAAAGGGAAATAAAGTTGCTTTAACAAAATCGTATAAAACCACTAAATTTTGGACGTTCTGGGAATTCCATGAAACTAGACACAAACGTAGGTCTAAACCCATGCATTTGTGTGGTAAATTTGCTAAATGTAATAATTACTTGAAGTTACTATAAAAGAGAAACAAATTTGCTTTAATAAAACCGTGCAGAACAGCTAAATTTAACTGTTTTGAGCGGTTTTTTTAAAGCAAGTTTGTTTTTCTTTTATATAAACTTGTAGTTATTATTACGCTTAACAAATTTACTATATAAATACTTGGGTCTACACCAACGTTTGGTCAAGTTTCATCGAATTCTGAGAACGTTCAAAATTTAGCTGTTTTGCGTGGTTTATTAAAGCAAGTTTGTTTTCCTTTTATATAAATTTGTAGTTAATATTACGCTTTGCAAATTTACCACACAAATTCTTGGGTATACACCAACGTTTGGGTCAAGTTTCGTCGAATTCTGAGAACGTTCAAAATTTAGCTGTTTTGCGCGGTTTTATTAAACCAAGTTTGTTTCCCTTTTATACAAACTTTTAGTTAATATTACGCTTAGAAAATTTACCACACAAATTCTTTGGTCTAGACCAATGTGCGGGTCAAGTTTCGTCGAATTTTAAAAATATTTAAAATTTAGCTGTTTTCTGTGGTTTATTAAAGCAAGTTTGTTTCCCTTTTATACAACCTTGTAGTTATTATTACGCTTAACAAATTTACCACACAAATTCTTGGGTCTAGATCAATATTTGGGTCAAGTTTAGTTGAATTCTGTAAACGTTCAAAATTTTGTTGTTTTGCGTGGTTTATTAAAGCAAGTTTGTTTTCCTTTTATATAAACTTGTAGTTATCATCACGCTTAGCAAATTTACTCCACCAATTCTTGGGTCTAGACAAACGTTTGGGTCAATTTTCGTCGAATTCTGAGAACGTCCAAAATTTAGTTGTTTTGCGAGGTTTTATTAAAGCAAGTTTGTTTCTCTTTTATACAAACTTGTAGTTATTATTACACTTAGCAAATTTACCACAGAAACTTTTGGATCTACACCAACGTTTGGTCAAGTTTCGTCGAATTTTATGAACGTTTAAAATTTAGCTATTTTGTGCGGTTTTCATAAAGCAAGATTGTTTTCCTTTTATACAAACTGGTAGTTATCATCACGCTTAGCAAATTTACTACACAAATTCGTGGGTCTAGACCAATATTTAGGTCAAGTTTCGTCGAATTCTGAGAACGTCCAAAATTTAGTTGTTTTGCGCGGTTTTATTAAAGCAAGTTTGTTTCCCTTTTATACAAACTTGTAGTTATTATTACGCTTAGTAAATTAACCACACAAATTCTTGGGTCTAGACAAACGTTTGGGTCAAGTTTCGTCGAATTATGAGAACGTTCAAAATTTAGTTGTTTTGCGCGGTTTTATTATAGCAAGTTTGTTTCCCTTTTATACAAACTTGTAGTATTATTACAATTTAGCAAATTTACCACACAAATTCTAGGGTCTACACCAACGTTCTGTTCAAGTTTCGTTGAATTCTGAGAACGTTCAAAATTTAGCTGTTTTGCGCAGTTTTATTAAAGCAAGTTTGTTTTCCTTTTGCACAAACTTGTAGTTATTATTAAGCTCAGCAGATTTACCACACAAATTATTGGGTCTACACCAATATTTGGGTGAAGATTCGTCGAATTCTGAAAACTTTCAAAATTTAGCTGTTTTGCGTGGTTTTATTAAAACAAGTTTGTTTCCGTTTTATACAAACTTGTACTTATTAATACGCTTATCAAATTTACCACACAAATTTTTGGGTCTACACCAATGTTTGGGTCAAGTTTCGTCGAATTCTGAGAATGTTCAAAATTTAGCTATTTTGCGCGGTTTTATTAGAGCAAGTTTGTTTTCCTTTTATACAAACTTGTAGTTATTATTACGTTTATTTACCACACAAATTCTTGGGTCTAGACCAACGTTTGGGTCAAGTTTCGTTGAATTCTGAGAACGTTCAAAATTTAGCTGTTTTGCACGGTTTTAATAAACCAAGTCTATTTCCCTTTTATACAAACTTATAGTTAATATTACGCTTAGCAAATTTACCACAAAATTCTTTAGTCTAACCCAACGTTTGGGTCAACTTTCGTCGAATTAAGAGAACATTTAAAATTTAGCTGTTTTGCGTGGTTTATTAAAGTAAGTTTGATTTCCTTTTATACAAACTTGTAGTTATTATTACGCTTGAAAATTTACCACACACAAATTCTTGTGTATAGATCAACGTTTGGGTCAAGTTTAGTTGAATTCTAAGAACGTTCAAAATTTAGCAGTTTTTCCGCGGTTTTATTAAAACAAGTTTGTCTTCCTTTTATATAAACTTGTATTTATTATTTCGTTTACCAAATTTACTACACAAATTCTTGGGTCTAGCCCAATGTTTGGGTCATGTTTCGTTGAATTCTAAGAACGTTCATAATTTAGTTGTTTTGCGTGGTTTTATCAAACCAAGTTTGTTTTCCTTTTATACAATTTTGTAGTTATTAATACGCTTAGCAAATTTATAACAGAAATTCTTGGGTCTACACCAATGTTTGGGTCAAGTTTCGTTGAATTCTGAGAAAAATTCAAAATTTAGCTGTTTTGCGCGGTTTTATTAAACCAAGTTTGTTTCCCTTTTATATAAACTTTTAGTTAATATTACGGTTAGGAAATTTACCACACAAATTCTTTGGTCTAGACCAATGTTCGGGTCAAGTTTCGTCGAATTTTGAAAACATTTAAAATTTAGCTGTTTTCTGTGGTTTATTAAAGCAAGTATGTTTCCCTTTTATACAACCTTGTAGTTATTATTACGCTTAGCAAATTTACCACACAAATTCTTGGGTCTAGATCAATATTTGGGTCAAGTTTAGTTGAATTCTGTAAAGGTTCAAAATTTTGTCGTTTTGCGTGGTTTATTAAAGCAAGTTTGTTTCCCTTTTATACAACCTTGTAGTTATTATTACGCTTAGCAAATTTACCACACAAATTCTTGGGTCTAGATCAATATTAGGGTCAAGTTTAGTTGAATTCTGTAAAGGTTCAAAATTTTGTCGTTTTGCGTGGTTTATTAAAGCAAGTTTGTTTTCCTTTTATACAAACTTGTAGTTATCATCACGCTTAGCAAATTTACTACACAAATTCTTGGGTCTAGACCAACGTTTGGGTCAAGTTTCGTCGAATTCTGAGAACGTCCAAAATTTAGTTGTTTTGTGAGGTTTATTAAAGCAAGTTTGTTCCCCTTTTATACAAACTTGTAGTTATTATTACGCTTAGCAAATTTACCACAGAAATTTTTGGATCTTCACCAACATTTGGTCAAGTTTCGTCGAATTTTATGAACGTTCAAAATTTAGCTGTTTTTTTGTCGTTTTGCGTGGTTTATTAAAGCAAGTTTGTTTTCCTTTTATACAAACTTGTAGTTATCATCACGCTTAGCAAATTTACTACACAAATTCTTGGGTCTAGACCAACGTTTGGGTCAAGTTTCGTCGAATTCTGAGAACGTCCAAAATTTAGTTGTTTTGCGCGGTTTTATTAAAGCAAGTTTGTTTTCCTTTTATATAAACTTGTAGTTATTATTACGCTTAGCAAATTAACCACACAAATTCTTGGGTCTAGACAAGCGTTTGGGTCAAGTTTCGTCGAATTATGAGAACGTTCAAAATTTAGTTATTTTGCGCGGTTTATTATAGCAAGTTTGTTTCCCTTTTATACAAACTTGTAGTTATTATTACGTTTAGCAAATTTACCACACAAATTCTAGGGTCTACACCAACGTTCTGGTGAAGTTTCGTTGAATTATGAGAACGTTCAAAATTTAGCTGTTTTGCGCAGTTTTATTAATGCAACTTTGTTTTCCTTTTACACAAACTTGTAGTTATTATTAAGCTCAGCAGATTTACCATACAAATTATTGGGTTTACACCAATATTTGGGTCAAGATTCGTCGAATTCTGAAAACTTTCAAAATTTAGCTGTTTTGCGTGGTTTTATGAAAGCAAGTTTGTTTCCGTTTTATACAAACTTGTAGTTATACAAGTTTGTTTCCGCTTAGCAAATTTACCACACAAATTCTTGGGTCTACACCAACGTTTGGGTCAAGTTTCGTCGAATTCTGAGAATGTTCAAAATTTAGCTGTTTTGCGCGGTTTTATTAGAGCAAGTTTATTTTCCTTTTATACAAGCTTGTACTTATTATTACGTTTATTTACCACGCAAATTATTGGGTCTAGACCAACATTTGGGTGAAGTTTCGTTGAATTCTGAGAACGTTCAAACTTTAGCGGTTTTGCACGGTTTTAATAAACCAAGTCTGTTTCCCTTTTATACAAACTTGTAGTTAATATTACGCTTAGCAAATTTACCACACAAATTCTTTAGTCTAACCCAACGTTTCGGTTAACTTTCGTCGAATTAAGAGAATGTTTAAAATTTAGCTGTTTTGCGCGGTTTATTAAAGCAAGTTTGATTTCCTTTTATACAAACTTGTAGTTATTATTACGCTTGAAAATTTACCACACACAAATTCTTATGTATAGATCAACGTTTGGGTCAAGTTTAGTCGAATTCTAAGAACGTTCAAAATTTAGCAGTTTTCCGCGGTTTTATTAAAGCAAGTTTGTTTTCCGTTTATACAAACTTGTATTTATTATTTCGCTTACCAAATTTACGACACAAATTCTTGGGTTTAACCCAATGTTCGGGTCAAGTTTCGTCGAATTCTGAGAACGTTCAAAATTTAGCTATTTTGCGCGGTTTTATTAAACCAAGGTTGTTTTCCTTTTATACAAACTTGTAGTTATTATTACACTTAGCAAATTTACCAAACAAATTCTTTGGTCTAGACCAACATTTGGGTCATGATTCGTCGAATTCTGTGAACGTTCAAACTTTAGCTGTTTTCCGCGGTTTATTAAAGCAAGTTTGTTTCCCTTTTATACAAATTTGTAGTTATTGTTACACTTAGCAAATTTACCACACAATTTTTTGGGTCTACACCAACATTCGTGTCAAGTTTCGTCGAAGTCTGTGAATGTTCAAAATTTAGCTGTTTTACGCAGTTTTATTAAAGCAAATTTGTTTCCTTTTACACAAACTTGTAGCTATTATAATGCTTACCAAATTTACTACACAAATTCTTAGTTCTAAACCAATGTTTGGGTCAAGTTTCGCCGAATTATGGATTGTTCAAAATTTAGCTGTTTTACACGGTTTTATTAAAGCAAGTTTGTTTCCCTTTTATACAAACTTCTACTTATTATTACGCTTAGAAAATTTACCACACAAATTCTTGGGTCTAAACCAACGTTTGGGTCAAGTTTAGTCGAATTCTGAGAACGTTGAAAATTTAGCTGTTTTACGGGTTTTTATTAAAGCAAGTTTGTTTTCCTTTTATACAAACTTCTACTTATTATTACGCTTACAAAATTTACCACACAAATTCTTGGGTCTAAACCAACGTTTGGGTCAAGTTTAGTCGAATTCTGAGAACGTTGAAAATTTAGCTGTTTTACGGGTTTTTATTAAAGCAAGTTTGTTTTCCTTTTATACAAACTTGTAGTTATTATTACGCTTAGCAAATTTACCACAAAAATTCTTGGGTCTACACTAACGTTTGGTCAAGTTTCGTCGAATTCTATGAGCGTTCAAAATTTAGCTGTTTTGCGCGGTTTCATTAAAGCAAGATTGTTTTCCTTTTATACAAACTTGAAGTTATTATTACGATTTGCAATTTACCACATAAATTCTTGGGTCTACACCAACGTCTAGGTCAAGTTTCGTTGAATTCTAAGAACGTTCGAAATTTAGCTGTTTTGCGCGGTTTTAATAAAGCAAGTTTGTTTTCCTTTTATATAAACTTGTAGTTATTATTACGCTTACCAAATTTACCATACAAATTCTTGAGTCTAGACCAACGTTTGGGTCAAGTTTCATCGAATACTGATAACATTAGAAATTTAGCTGTTTTGCATGACAAACTTGTAGTTATTATTACGCTTAGCAAATTTATAAAACAAATTCTTGGTTCTAGACAAACGTTTGGGTCATGTTTCGTCGAATTCTGAGAACTTTCAAAATTTAGCTGTTCTGCGCAGTTTTATTAAAGCAAAAGTTTCTTTTTCTTTTATACAAACTTGTAGTTATTATTACGTTTAGCAAATTTAACACACAAATTCTTGTTTCTACATCAACGTTTGGGTCAAGTTTCGTTGAATTCTGAGAACTTTCAAAATTTAGCGGTTTTGCGCGGTTTTATTAAAGCATATTTTCTTTTTATACAAACTTGTAGTTATTATTACGCTTAGCAAATTTACCACACAAATTCCTGGGTCTTGACCAATGTTTGGGTCAAGTTTCATCGAATTTTGAGAACATTCTAAATTTAAGTGTTTTGCGTGACAAACTTATAGTTATTATTACGCTTAGCAAATTTACCACACAATTTCTCGTGTCTAGACCCACGTTTGGGTCAAGTTTCGTAGAATTATGAGAACGTTCAAAATTTAGCTGTTTTGTGCGGTTTTATTAAAGCATGTTTGTTTTTCTTTTATAAAAATTTGTAGTTATTATTACATTTAACAAATTTACCACACAAATTCTTAGGTCTAGACCAACGGTCGGGTCAAGTTTCGTCGAATTCTGATAATGTTGAAAATTTAGCTATTTTGCGTGGTTTATTAAATCAAGTTTGCTTCCCTTTTATACAAACTTGTAGTTATTATTACGTTTAGCAAATTTACCACACAAATTCTTGTGACTAGACCAACGTTTGGGTCAAGTTTCGTCGAATTCTGGCAACGTTCAAAATTCAACTGTATTGTATATTTTTATTAAAGCAAGTTTGTTTCCCTTTTATACAAACTTGTAGTTATTATTATGCTTAGCAAATTTACCACACAAATTCTTGGGTCTAGAAAAATGTTTGGGTCAAGTTTCGTCGAAATCTGAGAACGTTCATAATTTAGCTATTTTGCGCGGTTTATTAAAGCAAGTTTGTTTTCCTTTTATACAAACTTGAAGTTATTATTACGCTTTGCAAATTTACCACATAAAATCTTGGGTCTACACCAACGTCTGGGTCATGTTTCGTCGATTTCTGGGAACGTTCAAAATTTAGGTGTTTTGCGCGGTTTTATTAAAGTAAGTTTGTTTTCCTTTTATACAAATTTGTAGTTATTATTACGCTTAGCAAATTTACCATACAAATTCTTGGGTCTAGACCAACATTTGGGTCAATTTTCATCGAATTCTGAGAACGTTCAAAATTTAACTGTTTTGCGTGACAAACTTGTAGTTATTATCACACTTAGCAAATTTACTAAACAAATTCTTTGGTCTAGACAAACGTTTGGGTCAAGTTTCGTCGAATTCTGAGAACTTTCAAAATTTAGCTGTTCTGCGCGGTTTTATTAAAGCAAGGTTCTTTCCCTTTTATACAAACTTGTAGTTGTTATTACATGTAGCAAATTTACCACACAAATTCTTGGGTCTACACCAACGTTTGGGTCCAGTTTTGTTGAATTCCGAGAACGTTCAAAATTTAGCGGTTTTGCACAGTTTTATTAAAGCAAGATTGTTTTCCTTTTATACAAACCTGTAGTTATTATTACGCTTAGCAAATTTACCACACAAATTCTTGGATCTACACCAATGTTTGGGTCAAGTTTCATCGAATTATGAGAACGTTCAAAATTTAGCTGTTTTGTGTGACAAACTTTTAGTTATTATTACGCTTAGCAAATTTACCACACAATTTCTCGTGTCTAGACTCACGTTTGGGTTAAGTTTTGTAGAATTCTGAGAATATTCAAAATTTAGTTGTTTTGCGCGGTTTTATTAAAGCAAGTTTCTTTCGTTTTTATAGAAACTTGTAGTTATTATTACATTTAACAAATTTACCCAACAAATTCTTGGGTCTAGACTAACGTTTGGGTCATGTTTCGTTGAATTCTGAGAACGTTCAAAAATTAGCTGTTTTGCGTGGTTTTATTAAAGCAAGTTTGTTTCCCTTTTATACAAACTAATAGTTATTGTTATGCTTAGCAAATTACCATACAAATTCTTGGGTCTACACCAACATTTGTGTCAAGTAGCGTAAATTATGGGACAAAATGCATAAAACCCACCTGTGTTTTAAAAAGTATGCAAAAAGCACCTCCCTGTTTTCATAATAGGCTAAAACCCCCCTCATGTTTTGTTTTAGTCAGCAAAAAACCCCCATTCTATTAGCAACTAACGGGAAGTGGAGAAGACGTGTGTCTGCTGCGTTTGGTAGTCTTTTTCTGCGATTTAGGTTGATATTTAATGATTTTTTGGACCAAAATACCCCTCTATGGGTCTATATAACACAACAAAGGGGTTTTTTGCTTGTTTTGTGTATTCTTTTTGTCATTTCTCACCTTAAAAAATAAATTAAATTTTGGCATATTAAATTAAATTATATTTAAATTCAAATAATTTTGTAATTGTTAATTATTAAATCTAACTATTATTTTTAATTAATTAAAATGTATATTTAATTACAATAATTATTATTAATTAGCCAAAATATTTAATTATTATAATTATCTAAA
>NW_011628072.1:17924-36937 GCF_000512975.1 Sesamum indicum | reverse complement strand
GGGGGGGGGGGGGGGGGGGGGGGGGGCCGGGGGGGGGGGGAAGGGTGTGGGTGGGGTAGTTAGTTATTTTTGTTTAATATATAATAATAATATATTTTTAAAATTTTAAATTATTTATATATAATATAAATTAAATAATGTGTTGAATCTAGACCTTTTATTTTTTCAAAATCTAACGGTTGAGATTAATTGATTAGATCTAACGATCAATATTTGATCAAAAAAATCCAACGGTCATTAGAATAAGAAATAATATATATTAAGTAAGGGTATAACGGTTATTTTCTAAAAAATTAACACCGTTAGTTGGATTTAACGAAGATGGGGCGATTGAGCTGAGTTTACAAAACACATGGGAGCTTTTAGCCTTTCCTAAAAGCAGGAAGGTGCTTTTTGCATACTTTTTAAAACGCAGGGGGGTTTTATGCATTTTGTCCTAAATTCTGATAACGTTCAAATTTAGCTATTTTGCGTGGTTTCATTAAAACAAGTTTGTTTTCCTTTTATACAAACTTGTAGTTATTATTACACATAGCAAATTTGCCACACTAATTCTTGGGTCTAGACAAACGTTTGGGTCAAGCTTCGTCGAATTCTGAGAATGTTCAAAATTTAGTTGTTTTGCGTGGTTTGATTACGCTTAGCAAATTCTGAGAATGTTCAAAAAGTTGAAAATTTAACTGTTTTGTGCGTTTTTATTAAAGAATGTTTGTTTCCATTTTATACAAACTTGTAGTTATTATTACACTTAGCAAATTTATCACACAAATTCTTGTGTCTACAACAATGTTTGGGTCAACTTTCGTCGAATTTTGTGAACGTTCAAAATTTAGCTGTTTTGCACACTTTTATTAAAGCAAGTTTCTTTTCCTTTTATACAAACTTGTAGTTATTATTACGTTTCGCAAATTTACCACATAAATTCTTGTTTCTACTCCAACGTTTGGGTCAAGTTTCGTTGAATTCTGAGAACGTTCAATATTTAGCGGTTTGCGCGGTTTTATTAAAGCAAGTTTGTTTTCCTTTTATAAAAACTTGTAGTTATTATTACGCTTAGCAAATTTACCACACAAATTCTTGGATCTAGACCAATATTTGGGTCAAGTTTCATCGAATTCTGAGAACATTCAAAATTTAGCTGTTTTGCGTGACAAACTTATAGTTATTATTACGCTTAGCAAATTTTCCACACAATTTGTCGTGTCTAGACCCACGTTTGCGTCAAGTTTCGTAGAATTCTGAGAACGTTCAAAATTTAGCTGTTTTGCGCGGTTTTATTAAAACAAGTTTGTTTCCCTTTTGTAGAAACTTGTAGTTATTATTACATTTAACAAACTTACCACACAAATTCTTGGGTCTAGACCAACGTTTGGGTCAAGTTTCGTCAAATTCTGAGAACGTTCAAAATTTAGTTGTTTTGCGTGGTTTTATTAAAGCAAGTTTGCTTCCCTTTTATACAAATTCTTGGATGTAGACCAATGTTTGGGTCAAGTTTCATCGAATTCTGATAACATTCAAAATTTAGCTGTTTTGCGTGACAAACTTATAGTTATTATTACGCTTAGCAAATTTCCCACACAATTTGTCGTGTCTAGACGAACGTTTGGGTCATGTTTCGTCGAATTCTGAGAACGTTCAAAGTTTAGCTGTTTTGCGCGATTTTATTAAAGCAAGTTCGTTTTCCTTTTATACAAACATGTAGTTGTTATTACGTTTAGCAAATTTACCACACAAATTCTTGTGTCTACACCAATGTTTGGATCAAGTTTCATAGAATACTGAGAACGTTCAAAATTTAGTTGTTTTGCGCGGTTTTATTAAAAAAAGTTTGTTTTCCTTTTTATACAAACTTGTAGTTATTATTATGCTTAGAAAATTTACCACACAAATTCTTGGGTCTAGACCAACGCTTGGGTCAAGTTTCGTCGAATTTTGAGATTGTTCAAAATTTAGCTGTCTTGCGCGGTTTTATTAAAACAAGTTTGTTTTCCTTTTGTACAAACTTGTAGTTATTATTACGTTTAGCAAATTTATCACACAAATTCTTGGGTCTACACCAACCTTTGGGTCAAGTTGCGTCGAATTCTGAGAAAGTTCAAAATTTAACGGTTTTGCGCATTTTTATTAAAAAAAGTTTGTTTTCATTTTATACAAACTTGTAGTTATTATTACGCTTAGCAAATTTATCACACAGATTGTTGGGTATAGACCAACGTTTGGGTCAACTTTCGTCGAATTCTGAGAACGTTCAAAATTTAGCTGTTTTTCGCGGTATTATTAAAGCAAGTTTGTTTCCCATTTACACAAACTTGTAGGTATTATTACATTTAGAAAATTTACCACACAAATTCTTGGGTCTAGACCAACATTTGGGTCAAGTTTCGTCGAATTCTGACAACGTTCAAAATTTAACTGTTCTGCATATTTTTATTAAAGCAAGTTTGTTTCCTTTTTATACAAACTTATAGTTATTATTATGCTTAGAAAATTTACCACGCAAATTCGTGGGTCTAGACCAACGTTTGTGTCAAGTTTCGTCGAATTCTGAGAACGTTAAAAAATTAGCTGTTTTTTCGCGGTTTTATTAAAGCAAGTTTGTTTTCCTTTCATACAAACTTGTAGTTATTATTATGCTTAGCAAATTTCCCACACAAATTCTTGGGTCTAGACCATTGTTTGGGTCAAGTTTCGTCGAATTCTGAGAACGTTCATAATTTAGCTATTTTGTGTGGTTTTATTAAAGCAAGTTGTTTCCCTTTTATACAAACTTGTAGTTATTATTACGCTTTGCAAATTTAGCACCCAAATTCCTTTGTCTATACCAACATTTGGGTCAATTTTCGTCGAATTTTGAGAACGTTCAGAATTTAGCTGTTTTGCGCAGTTTTATTAAAACAAGTTTATTTTCCTTTTGTACAAACTTGTATTTATTATTACGCTTAGCAAATTTACCACATAAATTCTTTGGTCTACACCAACGTTTGGGTCAAGTTTCATCGAATTCTGAGAACTTTCAAAATTTAACTATTTTGCGTTTTTTTATTAAAGAAACTTTGTTTCCATTTTATACAAACTTGTAGTTATTATTACGCTTAGAAAATTTATCACACAAATTCTTGGGTCTACACCAACGTTTGAATCAACTTTCGTCGAATTTTGAGAACGTTCAAAATTTAGTTGTTTTGCGCGGTTTTATTAAAGCAAGTTTGTTTACCTTCTATACAAACTTGTAGTTATTATTACGTTTATCAAATTTACCACACAAATTCTTGGGACTAGAGTTTGGATCAAGATTCGTCGAATTCTGACAACGTTCAAAATTTAACTGTTTTGCATATTTTCATTAAAGCAAGTTTGTTTCCCTTTTATATAAACTTGTAGTTATTATTTCACTTAGCAAATTTACCACACAAATTCGTGGGTCTAGACCAATGTTTGGGTGAAGTTTCGTCGAATTATGAGAACGTTAAAAAATTAGTTGTTTTGCACGGTTTTATTAAAGCAAGTTTGTGTACTTTCATACAAACTTGTAGTTATTATTATGCTTAACAAATATACCACACAAATTCTTGGGTCTTGTCCAATGTTTGGGTCAAGTTTCGTCGAATTCTGAGAACGTTCATAAATTAGCTGTTTTGCGTGGTTTTATTAAAGCAAGTTTGTTTTCCTTTTATACAAACTTGTAGTTATTATTACTCTTAGCAAATTTACCACATAAATTCTTGGGTCTACACCAACGTTTGGGTCAAATTTCATCGAATTCTGAAAACGTTCAAAATTTAGCTCTTTTGCGCCGTTTTATTAAAGCAACTTTATTTTCTTTTTATACAAACTTGTAGTTATTATTACGCTTAGCAAATTTACCACACAAATTCGTGGGTCTAGACCAATGTTTGGGTCAAGTTTCGTCGAATTCTGAGAACGTTAAAAAATTAGCTGTTTTGCGCGGTTTTATTAAAGCAAGTTTGTGATCCTTTCATACAAACTTGTAGTTATTATTATGCTTAGCAAATATATCATACAAATTCTTGGGTCTAGACCAATGTTTGCGTCAACTTTCATCGAATTCTGAAAACGTTCATAATTTAGCTGTTTTGCGTGGTTTTATTAAAGCAAGATTGTTTTCCTTTTATACAAACTTGTAGTTATTATTATGCTTAGCAAATTTACCACATAAATTCTTGAGTCTACACCAACGTTTGGGTCAAGTTTCGTCAAATTCTGAGAACGTTCGAAATTTAGCTCTTTTGCGCGGTTTTATTAAGGGAAGTTTATTTTTCTTTTATACAAACTTGTAGTTATTACTACGCTTAGCAAATTTACCATACAAATTCTTGGGTCTAGACCAACGTTTGGGTCCAGTTTCATCGAATTCTGAGAACGTTCAAACTTTAGCTGTTTTGCATGACAAACTTGTAGTTATTATTACGCTTAGCAAATTTACCACACAAATTCTTGTGTCTAGACAAACGTTTGGGTCAAATTTCGTCGAATTTTGAGAACATTCAAAATTTAACTGTTTTGTGCGGTTTATTAGACCAAGTTTGTTTCCATTTATACAAACTTGTTGTTATTATTACGTCTTGGGTCTATCCAAAGTATGGGTCAAGTTACGTCGAATTCTGAGAATGTTCGAAATTTAGCTGTTTTGTGCGGTTTTATTAAAGCAAGTTTGTTTTCCTTTTATACAAACTTGTAGTTATTATTACGCTTAGCAAATTACCACACAAATTCTTGGGTCAAGTTTTATCGAATTCTGAGAACGTTCAAAATTAGCTGTTCTGCGTAATAAACTTGTAGTTATTATTACGCTTAGCAAATTTACCACACAATTCTTGGGTCTAGACCAAAGTTTGGGTCAAGTTTCGTAGAATTCTGAGAACGTTCAAAATTAGCGATTTTTCGCGGTTTTATTAAAGCAAGTTTGTATTCCTCTTATAGAAACTTGTAGTTATTAGTACATTTAACAAATTTAGCACACAAATTTTTGGGTCTAGACCAACGTTTGGGTCAAGTTTCGTTGAATTCTGAGAACGTTCAAAATTTAACAATTTTGCATAGTTATATTAAAGCAAGTTTGTTTCCCTTTTATACAAACTTGTAGTTATTACTACATTTAGTAAATTTACCACACAAATTCTTGGGTCTACACCAACTTTGGGTCAACTTTCGATGAATTCAGGGAACGTTCAAAATTTAGCTCTTTTGCGGTTTTATTAAAACAAGTTTGTTTTCGTTTTATACAAACTTGTTATGATTATTACACTTAGCAAATATACCTTACAAACTCTTGGGTTTAGACCAACGTTTGGGACAATTTTCGTCGAATTCTGAGAATGTTAAAAATTTAGGTGTTATGCATGGTTTTATTAAAACAAGTTTGTTTCCCTTTTACACAAATTTCTAGTTATTATTACACTTAGCAAATTTACCACACAAATTCTTGGGTCTAGATCAATGTTTGGGTCAAGTTTCGTTGAACTTTGACAACGTTCAAAAATTAGCTGTTTTGCGCGATTTGATAAAAGCAAGTTTATTTCTCTTTTATACAAACTTGTAGTTATTCTTACGCTTATCAAATATACCATATAAATTCTTGGGTCTAGACCAACGTGTCGATCAAATTTAGCTGTTTTGCGGGGTTTCATTAAACCACGTCTGTTTACCTTTTATACAAACTTGTAGTTATTGTTACGCTCAGCAAATCTACCACACAAATTCTTGGGTTGAGGCCAACATTTGTGTCAAGTTTCGTCAATTTCTGAGAACGTTCACAATTCAGCTGTTTTGCGCAGTTTAACAAATCAAGTTGTTTCCCTTTTATACAAATTTGTAGTTATTGTTACGCTTAGCAAATTTACCACACAAAATTTTGGGTCTAGACTAACGTTTGGGTCAAGTTTCGTCGAATTCTGAGAATGTTCAAAATTTAGCTGTTTTGCGCGATTTTACCACACAAATTCTTGGGTCTATCCAAAGTATGGGTCAAGTTTCGTCGAATTCTGAGAACATTCGAAATTTAGCTGTTTTGCGCGGTTTTATTAAAGCAAGTTTGTTTTTCTTTTATACAAACTTGTAGTTATTATTACGCTTAGTAAATTTACCACACAAATTCTTGAGCCTAGACCAGAGTTATGGTAAAGTTTCGTCGAATTCTGAAAACGTTCAAAATTTAGCTGTTTTGCGCGGTTATATTAAAGCAAGTTTGTGTTCCTTTTATACAAACTTGTAGTTATTGTTACGCTAAGCACATTTACCACACAAATTCTTGTGTCTAGACCAACGTTTGGGTCAAGTTTTGTCGAATTCTGAGAACGTTCAAAATTTAGTTGTTTTGAGATTTTATTAAAGCAAGTTTGTTTCCCTTTTATACAAACTTGTTGTCATTATTACGCTTAGCAAATACACCTCACAAATGTTAGGGTCTAGACCAATGTTAGGGTCAATATTCGTCTAATTCTGATAACGTTAAAAATTTAGCTGTTTTGCGCGATTTTATTAAAACAAGTTTGTTTCCTTTTTATACAAACTTGTAGTTATTATTACGCTTAGCAAATTTACAACACAAATTCTTGGGTCCAGACCACTGTTTGGGTGAAGTTTCGTCGAATTTTAAGATTCTTCAAAATTTAGCTGTTTTGCGCAGTTTAATCAAAGCAAGTTTTTTTTCCTTTTATAGAAACTTGTATTTATTATTACGCTTAGCAAATTTACAACACAAATTCTTATGTCTGGGGCAATGTTTGGGTCAAGTTTCGTCGAATTTTAAGAATGTTTAAAATTTTGCTGTTTTGCATTGTTTTACTAAAGAAAGTTTGTTTCCCTTTTATACAAACTTGTAATTATTATTACGCTTAGCAAATTTACCCCCAATTTCTTTGGTCTAGACAAATGTTTTGGTCAAGTTTCGTCGAATTCTGAGAACGTTCAAAATTCAGATGTTTTGCGCAGTTTTATTAGAGCAAGATGGTTTCCCTTTTATACAAACTTTTAGTTATCGTTATGCTTAGAAAATTTACCACTCAAATTCTTCTATCTAGACTTATGTTTGGGTCAAGTTTCGTCGAATACTGAGAACGTTCAAAATTTAGCTGTTTTGTGTGGTTTATTAAAGCATGTTTGTTTCCTTTTATACAAACATGTAGTTATTGTTACACTTAGCAAATTTACCACACAAACTGTCGAGTATAGAACAATGTTTGGTTCAAGTTTCGTCGAATTCTGAGAACGTTCAAAATTTAGCTGTTTTGCGCGATTTTACTAAGCAAGTTTGTTTTCCTTTTATACAAACTTGTTTTGATTATTACGCTTTGCAAATATACCTCACAAATTCTTGGGTCTACACCAACGTTTGGGTCAATTTTCGTTTAATTCTGAGAACATTAAAAATTTAGCTTTTTTGCGCGGTTTTATTAAAATAAGTTAGTTTTCCTTTTATACAAACTTGTTGTTATTAGTATGCTTATCAAATTTGCCACACTAATTCTTAGGTCCAGACCACTGTTTGGTTGAAGTTTCGTCGAATTATGAGAACATTCAAAATTTAGCTGTTTTGCGCAGTTTTGTTAAAGCAAGTTTTTTTTCCTTTTATACAAACTTGTAGTTGTTATTTCGCTTAGCAAATTCACCACACAAATTCTTGTTTCTAGGCCAACGTTTGGGTCAAGTTTCGTCGAATTTTAAGAATGTTCAAAATTTTGCTATTTTGCACTGTTTTATTAAAGAAAGTTTGTTTCTCTTTGATACGAACTTGTAGTTATTATTACGCTTAGTACATTTACCACACAAATTCTTTGGTCTAGACCAACGTTTTGGTCAAGTTTTGTCGAATTCTGAGAACGTTCAAAATTTAGCTATTTTGCGCAGTTTTATTAGAGCAAGTTGGTTTCCCTTTTATACAAACTTGTAGTCATTGTTATGGTTAGCAAATTTACCACACAAATTCTTCTGTCTAGACCTACGTCTGGGTCAAGTTTCATCGAATACTGAGAACGTTCAAAATTTAGCTGTTTTGCGTGGTTAATTAAAGAATGTTTGTTTCCTTTTATACAAGCATGTAGTTATTGTTATGCTTAGGAAATTTACCACACAAACTCTAGGGTATAGACCAATGTTTGGGTCAAATTTCGTCGAATTCTGAGAACGTTCAAAATTTAGCTGTTTTGTGTGATTTTATAAAGCAGGTTTGTTTCCCTTTTATACAAACTAGAATTTATTGTTATGCTTAGCAATACCACACAAATTCTTGGGTCTAGACCAATGTTTGTGTCAAGTTTTGTCGAGTTCTGAGAATGTTCAAAATTTAGCTATTTTGCGCGATTTTATTAAACCAAGGCTGTTTCCCTTTTATACAAACTTGTAGTTATTGTTACCCTTAGAAAATTGACCACACAAATTCTTGAGTCTAGACCAACATTTGTTACAAGTTTCATCAAATTCTAAGAACGTTCAAACTTTAACTGTTTTGTCCGGTTTTATTAAAGCAAGTTTTTTTCCCTTTTATACAATCTTGTAGTGATTATTATGCTAAGCAAAAGACCCACATAAATTCTTGGGTCTACACTAATATTTGGGTCAAGTTTAGTCGAATTTTGAGAACGTTCAACATTTAGCTCTTTTGCGCAGTTTTATTAAAGCTACTTTGATTTCCTTTTATATAAATTTGTAGTTATTATTATGTTTAGCAAATTTACTACACAAATTCTTGGGTCTAGACCAACGTTTGGGTCAAGTTTCATCGAATTTTGAGAACATTCAAAGTTTAGCCGTTTTGCGTGACAAAATTATAGTTATTATTACTCTTAGCAAATTTACCACACAAATTCTTGTGTCTAGACAAACGTTTGGGACAAGTTTCGTCGAATTCTGAGAACGTTCAAAAATTAGCTATTTTGCGCGGTTTTATAAAGTAAGTTTGATTCCCTTTTATACAAACTTCTAGTTATTATTACGCTTAGTAAATTTACCACACAAATTCTTGGGTCTACACCAACATCTGTGTCAAGTTTCGTCGAATTCTGAGAACGTTCAAAATTTAGCTGTTTTGCATGGTTATATTAAAACTAGTTTGTTTCTCTTTTATACAAACTTGTTATTATTACACTTAGCAAATATACCACACAAATTCTTGGGTCTAGACAAACGTTTGGGTCAAGTTTCGTCGAATTCTTAGAACGTTCAAAATTTAGCTGTTTCGCGCAGTTTTATTAAAGCAAGTTTGTTTCCCTTTTATAAAAACTTGTAGTTATTGATACGCTTAGCAAATTTACCACACAAATTCTTGGGTCTACACCAACATTTGAGTAAAGCTTCGTCGAATTCTGTGAACGTCCAAAATTTAGTTGTTTTACGCGGTTTTATTAAAGCAAGATTGTTTTCCTTTTATGCAAATTTCTAGTTATTATTAAGCTTAGTAAATTTACCACACAAATTCTCTGGTCTAAACCAACAATTGTATCAAGTTTCGTCGAATTCTGAGAACGTTCAAAATTTAGCTGTTTTGCATGGTTTTATTAAAACAAGTTTCTTTCCCTTTTATACAAACTAGTAGTTATTATTACGCTTCGCAAATTTACCAAACAAATTCCTGGGTCTAGACAAACGTTTGGGTCAAATTTCGTCGAACTCTGAGAACGTTCAAAATTTAAATGTTTCGCGCTGTTTTATTAATCCAAATTTGTTTCCCTTTTATACAGACTTGTAGTTATTACTACGTTAAGCAAATTTACCATACAAATTCTTGGGTCTACACCAACGTTTCGGTCAAGTTTCGTTGAATTCTGAAAACGTTCAAAATTTAGCTGTTTTGCGCGGTCTTATAAAAGCAAATTTGTTTTCTTTTTATACAAACTTGTAGTTATTATTATGCTAAGCAAATTTACCACACAAATTTTTGGGTCTACACCAACGTTTGGGTCAAGTTTCGTCGAATTCTGAAAATGTTCAGAATTTAGCTGTTTTGCGTGGTTTTATTAAAGCATGTTGTTTCCCTTTCATACAAACTTGTAGTTATTATTACGCTTTGCAAATTTACCACACAAATTCCTTCGTCTATACCAACATTTGGGTCAAGTTTCGTCGAATTTTGAGAACGTTCAAAATTTAGCTGTTTTGCGCGGTTTTATTAAAACAAGTTTATTTTCCTTTTGTACAAACTTGTATTTATTATTACGCTTAGCAAATTTACCCTAATTCTTGGGTCTACACCAACGTTTGGGTCAAGTTTCATGGAATTTTGAGAAAGTTCAAAATTTAACTGTTTTGCGTTTTTTTATTAAAGAAACTTTGTTTCCATTTTATACAAACTTGTAGTTATTATTACGTTTAGAAAATTTATCACACAAATTCTTGGATCTACAGCAACGTTTGGGTCAACTTTCGTCGAATTCTGAGAACGTTCAAAATTTAGTTGTTTTGCGCGGTTTTATTAAAGCAAGTTTGTTTACCTTCTATACAAACTTGTAGTTATTATTAGGTTTAGCAAATTTACCACACAAATTCTTGGGACTAGACCAACGTTTGGGTCAAGATTCGTCGAATTCTGACAACGTTCAGAATTTAGCTGTTTTGCATGGTTTTATTAAAGCAAGTTGTTTCCCTTTATACAAACTTGCAGTAATATTACGCTTTGCAAATTTACCACACAAATTCCTTGGTCTATACCAACGTTTGGGTCAAGTTTCGTCGAATTTTGAGAACGTTTAAAATTTAGCTGTTTTGCGCGATTTTATTAAAACAAGTTTGTTTTCCTTTTGTACAAACTTGTATTTATCATTACACTTGGCAAATTTACCACACAAATTCTTGGGTCTACACTAATGTTTGGGTCAAGTTTCATCGAATTCTGAGAAAGTTCAAAATTTAACTGTTTTGCGCGTTTTTATTAAAGAAACTTTGTTTCCATTTTGTACAAACTTGTAGTCATTATTACGTTTAGCAAATTTATCACACAAATTCTTGGGTCTACAACAACGTTTGGATCAAGTTTCGTTGAATTCTGAGAACGTTCAAATTTAGTTGTTTTGCGCGGTTTTATTAAAGCAGGTTTGTTTTTCTTTTATACAAACTTATACTTATTATTATGCTTAGCAAATTTACCACACAATTCTGTCTAGACCACCAATGTTGGGTCAAGTTTCGTCGAATTCTGAGAACGTTCAAAATTTAGCTGTTTTGTGTGACAAACTTGTAGTTATTATTACGATTAGCAAATTTACCACAAAAATTCTTGGGTCTAGACCAACGTTTGGGTCAAGTTTCGTGGAATTCTGGGAACGTTCCAATTTAGCTATTTTGCACGGTTTTATTAAAACAAGTTTGTTTCCCTTTTATAGAAACTTGTAGTTATTATTACGTTTAACAAATTTACCACACAAATTTTTGGGTCTAGACCAACGATTGGGCCAAGTTTCATCGAATTCTGGGAACGTTCAAAATTTAACTGTTTTGCGTAGTTTTATTAAAGCAAGTTTGTTTCCCTTTTATACAAACTTGTAGTTATTACTACGTTTAGCAAATTTTCCACACAAATTGTTGTGTCTACACCAACTTTGGGTCAACTTTCGTCGAATTCAGGGAACGTTCAAAATTTAGCTATTTTTCGATTTTATTAAAACAAGTTTCTTTCCATTTTATACAAACTTGTTGTTATTATTACGCTTAGCAAATATACCTCACAAACTCTTGGGTTTAGACCAACGTTTGGTTCAATTTTCGTCGAATTCTGATAATGTTAAAAATTTAGCTGTTATGCCCGGTTTTATTAAAACAAGTTTGTTTCCCTTTTACACAAATTTCTAGTTATTATTACATTTAGCGAATTTACCACACAAATTCTTGGGTCAAGATCAATGTTTGGGTCAAGTTTCGTCGAACTCTGAGAACGTTCAAAATTTAGCTGTGTTGCGCGATTTTATATAAGCAAGTTTGTTTCCCTTTTATACAAACTTCTAGTTATTATTATGCTTAGTAAATTTACCACACAAATGGTCGGGTCTATACCAACATTTGTGTCAAGTTTCATCGAATTATGAGAACGTTCAAAATTTAGCTATTTTGCACGGTTTTATTAAAACAAGTTTGTTTCCCTTTTATAGAAACTTGTAGTTATTATTACGTTTAACAAATTTACCACACAAATTTTTGGGTCTAGACCAACGATTGGGCCAAGTTTCATCGAATTCTGGGAACGTTCAAAATTTAACTGTTTTGCGTAGTTTTATTAAAGCAAGTTTGTTTCCCTTTTATACAAACTTGTAGTTATTACTACGTTTAGCAAATTTTCCACACAAATTCTTGTGTCTACACCAACTTTGGGTCAACTTTCGTCGAATTCAGGGAACGTTCAAAATTTAGCTATTTTTCGATTTTATTAAAACAAGTTTCTTTCCATTTTATACAAACTTGTTGTTATTATTACGCTTAGCAAATATACCTCACAAACTCTTGGGTTTAGACCAACGTTTGGTTCAATTTTCGTCGAATTCTGATAATGTTAAAAATTTAGCTGTTATGCCCGGTTTTATTAAAACAAGTTTGTTTCCCTTTTACACAAATTTCTAGTTATTATTACATTTAGCGAATTTACCACACAAATTCTTGTGTCAAGATCAATGTTTGGGTCAAGTTTCGTCGAACTCTGAGAACGTTCAAAATTTAGCTGTGTTGCGCGATTTTATAAAAGCAAGTTTGTTTCCCTTTTATACAAACTTCTAGTTATTATTATGCTTAGTAAATTTACCACACAAATGGTCGGGTCTATACCAACATTTGTGTCAAGTTTCATCGAATTATGAGAACGTTCAAAATTTAACTGCTTTGCATGGTTTTATTAAAACAAGTTTGTTTCCCTTTTATACAAACTTGTAGTTATTATTACGCTTAGCAAATTTACCACACAAATTCCTGGGTTTAGACAAACGTTTGGGTCAAGTTTGGTCGAACTCTGAGAACGTTCAAAATTTAGCTGTTTCTCGCGGTTTTATTAAACCAAATTTGTTTTCCTTTTATACAGACTTGTAGTTATTACTACGTTAAGCAAATTTACCACAGAAATTCTTGGGTCTACACCAACGTTTGGATCAAGTTTCATTGAATTCTGAGAACGTTCAAAATTTAGCTGTTTTGCGCGGTTATATTATAGCACGTCTGTTTACCTTTTATACAAACTTGTAGTTATTGTTACGCTAAGCAAATTTACCACACAAATTCTTGTGTCTAGACCAATGTTTGGGTCAAGTTTTGTCGAATTCTGAGAACGTTCAAAATTTAGTTGTTTTGAGATTTTATTAAAGCAAGTTTGTTTCCCTTTCATACAAACTTGTTGTGATTATGACGCTTAGCAAATACACCTCACAAATGTTAGGGTCTAGACCAACGTTAGGGTCAATATTCATCTAATTCTGATAACGTTAAAAATTTAGCTGTTTTGCGCGGTTTTATTAAAACAAGTTTGTTTCCCTTTTATACAAACTTGGAGTTATTATTACGCTTAGCAAATTTACAACACAAATTCTTGGGTCCAGACCACTGTTTGGGTGAAGTTTCGTCGAATTCTGAGAATGTTCAAAATTTAGCTGTTTTGCGCAGTTTAATCAAAGCAAGTTTTTTTTCCTTTTATACAAACTTGTATTTATTATTACGCTTAGTAAATTCACAACACAAATTCTTTTGTCTGGGCCAATGTTTGGGTCATCTTTCGTCGAATTTTAAGAATGTTTAAAATTTTGATGTTTTGCACTGTTTTATTAAGGAAAGTTGGTTTCCCTTTTATACAAACTTGTAGTTATTATTACGCTTAGCAAATTTACCATACAATTTCTTTGGTCTAGACCGATGTTTTGGTCAAGTTTCGTCGAATTCTGAGAACGTTCAAAATTCAGATGTTATGCGCAGTTTTATTAGAGCAAGATGGTTTCCCTTTTATACAAACTTGTAGTTATCGTTATGCTTAGAAAATTTACCACTCAAATTCTTCTATCTAGACCTACGTTTGGGTCAAGTTTCGTCGAATACTGAGAATGTTCAAAATTAGCTGTTTTGTGTGGTTTATTAAAGCATGTTTGTTTCCTTTTATACAAACATGTAGTTATTGTCACACTTAGCAATTTTACCACACAAACTGTCGAGTATAGAACAATGTTTGGTTCAAGTTACATCGAATTCTGAGAACGTTCAAAATTTAGCTGTTTTGCGCGATTTAGCTAAGCAAGTTTGTTTTCCTTTTATACAAACTTGTTGTGATTATTACACTTTGCAAATATACCTTACAAATTCTTGGGTCTACACCAACGTTTGGGTCAATTTTCGTCTAATTCTGAGAACATTAAAAATTTAGCTCTTTTGCGCGGTTTTATTAAAATAAGTTTGTTTTCCTTTTATACAAACTTGTAGTTATTAGTACGCTTAGCAAATTTACCACACTAATTCTTTGGTCCAGACCACTATTTGGTTGAAGTTTCGTCGAATTATGAGAACATTCAAAATTTAGTTGTTTTGCGCTTGTTTTAAGAATGACTGATTGCCCTTCTCCGACCCTTACTGCCCAACCTGAGAACGGACGGCTAGCAGTTTTGTTAAAGCAAGTTTTTTTTCCTTTTATACAAACTTGTAGTTATTATTACGCTTAGCAAATTCACCTCTCAAATTCTTGTTTCTAGGCCAACGTTTGGGTCAAGTTTCGTCGAATTTTAAGAATGTTCAAAATTTTGCTATTTTGCACTGTTTTATTAAAGAAAGTTTGTTTCTCTTTTATACAAACTTGTAGTTATTATTACGCTTAGCACATTTACCACACAAATTCTTTGGTCTAGTCCAACGTTTTGGTCAAGTTTCGTCGAATTCTGAGAACGTTCAAAATTTAGCTATTTTGCGCAGTTTTATTAGAGCAAGTTGGTTTCTATTTTATACAAACTTGTAGATATTATTATGGTTAACAAATTTACCACACAAATTCTTCTGTCTAGACCTACGTTTGGGTCAAGTTTCATCGAATAGTGAGAATATTCAAAATTTAGTTGTTTTGCATGGTTTATTAAAGCATGTTTGTTTCCTTTTATACAAGCATGTAATTATTGTTATGCTTAGCAAATTTACCACACAAACTCTAGGGTATAGACCAATGTTTAGGTCAAATTTCGTCGAATTCTGAGAACGTTCAAAATTTAGCTGTTTTGTGTGATTTTATAAAGCAAGTTTGTTTTCCTTTTATACAAACTTGAATTTATTGTTACGCTTAGCAATACCATACAAATTCTTGGGTCTAGACCAACGTTTGTGTCAAGTTTTGTCGAGTTGTGAGAACGTTCAAAATTTAGCTATTTTGCGCGGTTTTATTAAACCAAAGCTGTTTCACTTTTATACAAACTTGTAGTTATTGTTACCCTTAGAAAATTGACCACACAAATTCTTGAGTCTAGACCAACATTTGTTATAAGTTTCATCAAATTCTAAGAACGTTCAAACTTTAGCTGTTTTTTGCGGTTTTATTAAGGCAAGTTTCTTTCCCTTTTATACAATCTTGTCGTGATTATTATGCTAACCAAATTTACCACACAAATTCTTAGGTCTAGACGAACGATTGGGTCAAGTTTCGTTAAATTTTGAGTATGTTAAAAATTTAGCTGTTTTGCGCGGTTTATTAAAGCGAGTTTGTTTTATTTTGATACAAACTTGTAGTTATTACTACGCTTAGCAAATTTACCAAACAAATTCTTGGGTCTAGACCAATGTTTGAGTCAAGTTTAGCTAAATTCTGAGATCGTTCAAAATTTAGCTGTTTTGCGCGGTTTTATTAAAGCAAGTTTGTTTCCCTTATATACAAACTTGTAGTTATTGTTACACATAGAAAATTTACTACACAAATAATTGGGTCAACACCAACATTTGGGTCAAGTTTCATCAAATTCTGAGAACATTCAAAATTTAGCTGATTTGCACGGTTTTATTAAAACAATTTATTTTCTTTTTATACATACTTGTAGTTATTGTTACGCTTAGCAAATTTTTTACCACACAAATTATTGGGTCTAGACCAACGTTTGGGTCAAGTTTCTTCGAATCCTGAGAACATTCAAAATTTAGCTGTTTTGCGCGGTTTTATTAAAGCAACTTTGTTTTTCTTTTTTACAAACTTGAAGTTATTGTTACGCTTAGCAAATTTACCACACAAATTCTTGGGTTTAGACCAACGATTGTGTGAAATTTCGTCGAGTTCTGAGAACGTTCAAAATTTAGCTATTTCGTGCGGTTTGATACAAACTTGTAGTTATTATTACACTTAGTAAATTTACCAAACAAATTCTTGGGTCTAGACCAACGTTTGGGTCAAGTACCGTCGAATTCTGATAACATTAAAAATTTAGCTGTTTTGAGCGTTTTATTAAATCAAGTTTGTTTTTTCTTTAATACAAACTTGTAGTTATTATTACGCTTTGCAAATTTACCACACAAATTCTTGGGTCTAGACCAACGTTTGGGTTAAGTTTCGTCCAATTTTGAAAACATTCAAAATTCAGCTGTTTTGCGTTGTTTTATTAAAACCTGTTTTTTTTCTTTTATACAAACTTGTAGTTTTTATTGCGCTTAGCAAATTTACCACACAAATTCTTGTGTCTAGGACAACATTTGGGTCAAATTTCGTCGAATTCAGAGAACGTTCAAAATTTATCTCTTTTGCGCGGTTTTATTAAATCAAGTTGGTATTCCTTTTATACAAACTTGTAGTTATTATAACACTTAGCAAATTTACCACACAAATTCTTTGGTCTAGACTAACGTTTGGGTCAAGTTTCGTCGTATTTTGAGAACGTTCAAAATTTAGCTGTTTTGCGCGGTTTTATTAATGCAAGTTTGTTTCCCTTTTATAAATACTTGTAGTTATTGTTACGTTTTGCAAATTTTTTACCGCACAAATTCTTGGGTGTAAATCAACATTTGGTCAAGTTTATTCAAATTCTGAGATCGTTCAAAATTTAGCTGTTTTGCGATTTTTATTAAACCAAGTTTGTTTCCCTTTTATACAAACTTTTAGTTATTGTTATGCTTAGCAAATTTACCACACAAATTTTTGGGTCTAGACCAACGTTTGGGTTGAGTTTCGTCAAATTGCGAGAACGTTCAAAATTTAGCTATTTGCGCGGTTTTATTGAACCAAGTTTGTTTCCCTTTTATAAAAACTTGTACTGATTATTACGCTTAGGAAATTTACCACATAAAATCTTGTGTCTAGACCAACGTTTAGGTCAAGTTTTGTTAAATTCTAAGAACGTTAAAAATTTAGCTGTTTTCTGTGGTTTATTAAACAAATTTAGCTGTTTTCTGTGGTTTATTAAAGCAAGTTTATTAAAACAAGTTTATCAAGATTTAGCTGTTTTGCGCGATTTTTTAAAATAAAGTTCATTTCCTTTTTATACAAACTTGTAGTTATTGTTACGCTTAGCAAATTTACAACACAACTTCTTGAGTCTAGTCCAACGTTTGGGTCAAGTTTCGTCGAATTCTAAGAACGTTCAAAATTTAGCTGTTTTGCGCATTTTATTAGAGCAAGTTTGTTCCCCTTTTATAAAAACTTATTGTGATTATTACGCTTAGCAAATGTACAACACAAATTTTTAAGTGTAGACCAACGTTTTGGCCAAATTTAATCGAATTCTGAGAACGTTCAAAATATAGCTTTTTTGCGGGGTTTTATTGAAGCAAGTTTGTTTCTCTTTTATACAAACTTGTAGTTATTATTACGTTTAGCAAATTTACCACACAAATTCTTTGGTCTACGCTAACGTTTGGGTCCAAGTTTCGTCGAATTCTGAAAACGTTCAAAATTTAGGTGATTTTCGCAGTTCTATTAAAGCAAGTATGTTTCCCTTTTATACATACTTGAAGTTATTGTTACACTTAGCAAATTTTTTACCACACAAATTATTGGGACTAGACCAACGTTTGAGTCAAGTTTCGGCGAATCGTGAGAACGTTCAAAATTTAGCTATTTTGCGCCGTTTATTAAAGCAAGTTTGTTTCCCTTTTATACATACTTTCAGTTATTATTACGCTTAGAAAATTTACCACACAAACTCTCGGGTCTAGACCAACGTTTGAGCCAAGTTTTTTTGAATTCTGAGAACGTTCAGGATTTAGCTGTTTTACAAGGTTTAGTAACGCAAATTTGTTTCCATTTTATACAAATTTATAGTTACTGTAATGCTTAGCAAATTTACCACACAAATTCTTGGGTCTAGACCAACGTTTGAGTCAAGTTTCGGCGAATCGTGATAACGTTCAAAATTTAGCTATTTTGCGCGGTTTATTAAAGCAAATTTGTTTCCCTTTTATACAAACTTGTAGTGATTATTACGCTTAGCAAATTTACCACACAAATTCTTGGGTCTAGACCAACGTTTGGGTCAAGTTTCATTAAATTCTGAGACGTTAAAAATTTTTGCTGTTTTGCGTGGTTTATTAAAGCAACTTTGTTTTTCTTTTATACAAACTTGTAGTTATTATTACGCTTAGTAAATTTACCACACAAATTGTTGGGTCTAGACCAACATTTGGATCAAGTTTCGTCGAATTCTGAGTACGTTCAAGATTTAGCTATTTTGCGCAGTTTTTTAAAATCAAGTTTATTTCCCTTTTATACAAACTTGTAGTTATTGTTATGCTTAGCAAAGAAATTTACTCAAACGTTGGTATAGTCCCAAGAATTTGTATGGTAAATTTGATAAGCGTATTAATAACTACAAGTCTGTATAAATGTGAAACAAACTTTGCTTTAATAAACCGTGCAATACAACTAAATTTTTGAACGTTCTCAGAATTCGACGGAACTTGACCGAAACGTTGGTCTAGACCCAAGAGTTTTTGTGGAAAATTTGCTAAGCGTAATAATAACTACAGGTTTGTATAAATGGGAATCAAACATTGCTTTAATAAAATCGAGCAAAACCGCTAAATTTTGAACATTCACAAAATTCGATAAAACTTGACCCAAACGTTGGTATAGACCCAAGAATTTGTGT
>NW_011628072.1:14072-17710 GCF_000512975.1 Sesamum indicum | reverse complement strand
AGTGTAGACCAACGTTTTGGTCAATTTTCATCGAATTCAGAGAACGTTCAAAATATAGCTTTTTTGCGGGGTTTTATTGAAGCAAGTTTGTTTCTCTTTTATACAAACTTGTAGTTATTATTATGTTAAGCAATTTTACCACACAAATTCTTTGGTCTAGGCTAACGTTTGGGTCAAGTTTCGTCGAATTCTGAGAACGTTCAAAATTTAGGTGTTTTTCGCAGTTCTATTAAAGCAAGTATGTTTCCCTTTTATACATACTTGTAGTTATTGTTACACTTTGCAAATTTTTTACCACACAAATTCTTGGGTCTAGACCAACGTTTGAGTCAAGTTTCGGCGAATCGTGAGAACGTTCAAAATTTAGCTATTTTGCGCAGTTTATTAAAGCAAGTTTGTTTCCCTTTTATACATACTTGCAGTTATTATTACGCTTAGAAAAATTTACCACACAAACTCTCTGGTGTAGACCAACGTTTGGGTCAAGTTTTTTCGAATTCTGAGAACGTTCAAGATTTAGCTGTTTTACAAGATTTAGTAACGCAAATTTGTTTCCATTTTATACAAATTTATAGTTACTGTAATGCTTAGCAAATTTACCGCACAAATTCTTGGATCTAGACCAACGTTTGAGTCATGTTTCGGCGAATTGTGAGAACGTTCAAAATTTAGCTATTTTGCGCGGTTTATTAAAGCAAGTTTGTTTCCTTTTTATACAAACTTGTAGTGATTATTACGCTTAGCAAATTTACCACACAAATTCTTGGGTCTAGACCAACGCTTGGGTCGAGTTTGTTGGAATTCTGAGAACGTTCAAGATTTAGCTGTTTTGCTCGTTTTTATAAAATCAAGTTTGCTTTCCATTTATACAAACTTGTCGTTATTGTTAGGCTTAGCAAATTTACCACATAAATTCTTGGGTCTAGACCAACGTTTGGGTCAAGTTTCTTCGAATTCTGATAACGTTCAAAATTTAGTTGTTTTGCGTGGTTTTGTTCAAGCAAGTTTGTTTCCGTTTTATATAAACTTGTAGTTGTTTTTTCGCTTAGCAAATTTACCACACAAATTCTAGGGTCTAGGCCATCGTTTGAGTCAAGTTTCGTCGAATTCTGAGAACGTTGAAAATTGAGTTGTTTTGTGTGGTTTAGTTATAGCAAGTATGTTTTCCTTTTATACAAACTTGTAGTTATTGTTACACTTAGCAAATTTACCACACAAATTCTTGGGTATAGACCAACGTTAGGGTCAAGTTTTGTCGAATTCTGAAAACGTTCAAAATTTAGCAATTTTGCGCAGTTTATTAAAGCAAATTTATTTTCATTTTATAGAAACTTTTAGTTATTATTACCATTTGCAAATTTTCCACACAAATTCTTGGGTCTAGACAAACGTTTGGGTCAAGTTTCGTCGAATTCTGAGAACGTTCAAAATTTAGTTGTTTTGCGCGGTTTATCAAAGCAAATTTGTTTCCCTTTTATACAAACATGTAGTTATTACTACGCTTAGCAAATTTACCACACAAATTCTTGTGTCTAAACCAACGTTTGGGTTAAATTTCGTTGAATTCTGAGAATGTTCAAAATTTAGCTGTTTTGCGCGATTTATTAATGCCAATTTGTTTTCCTTTTATACAAACTTGTAGTTATTGGTACGCTTAGCAAATTTACCAAACAAATACTTGGGTCTAGACCAACGTTTGTGTCGAGTTTCGTCGAATGCTGAAAACGTCCAAAATTTAGCTGTTTTGCGCGGTTTCATTAAAGCAAGTTTGTTTCCGTTTTATACAAACTTGTAATTGTTGTTACGCTTAGCAAATTTACCATACAAATTCTTGGGTCTAGACCAACGTTTGGGTCAAGTTTCGTCGAATTCTAAGTTCGTTCAAAATTTAGCTGTTTTGCGCGGTTTTATAAAATCAAATTTGTTTCCCTTTTATACAAACTTATAGTTACTTTTACCCTTATCAAATTTACCACACAAATTCTTGGGTCTAGGCCAACGTTTGGGTCAAGCTTGTTGGAATTCTGAGAACGTTCAAAATTTAGCAATTTTGCGCGGTTTTATAAAATCAAGTTTGTTTCCCTTTTATTCAAACTTGTAGTTATTATTAGGTTTTATAAAATCAAGTTTGTTTCCCTTTTATTCAAACTTGTAGTTATTATTATGCTTAGCAAATTTACCGCACAAATTCATGGTCTAGACGAACGTGCGGGTCAAGTTTCATTGAATTCTCAAAACGTTCAAAATGTAGTTATTTTGCGTGCTTTTTTAAAGCAAGTTTGTTTTCCTTTTATTCAAACTTTTAATTATTGTTACACTTAGCAAATTTACCACATAAATTCTTGGGTCCAGACCAACGTTTGGCTCAAGTTTCGTCGAATTTTGAGAACATTCAATATTTAGCTGTTTTGCGTGGTTTATTAAAACGAATTTATTTCCCTTTTATACAAACTTTTTGTTATTATTACGATTAGCAAATTTCCCACACAAATTCTTGGGTCTAGACCAATGTTTGGGTCAAGTTTCGTCGAGTTCTGAAAAAGTTCAAAATTTAGCTATTTTGCGCGGTTTTATTAAAGCAAATTTGTTTCCCTTTTACACAAACTTGTAGCTACTATTACGCTTAGTAAATTTGCCACACAAATTCTTGGGCCTAGACCAACATTTGGGTCAAGTTTCGCCGAATTCTGAGAACATTCAAAATTTAGCTGTTTTGCGCGGTTTATTAAAGCAAGCTTGTTTTCCTTTTATACAAACTTGTAGTGATAGTTACGTTTAGTAAATTTGCCACACAAATTCTTGGGTCTAGACCAATGTATGGGTCAAGTTTCGTCGAATTCTGACAACGTTCAAAATTTAACTGTTTTGCGCGGGTTATTAAAGCAAGTTTGTTTCCCTTTTATACAAACTTGTACTGATTATTACGCTTAGCAAATTTACCACACAAATTCTTGGGTCTAGACCAACGTTTGGGTCAAGTTTCATTAAATTCTGAGAACGTTAAAAATTTTTGCTGTTTTGCATGGTTTATTAAAGCAACTTTGTTTCCCTTTTATACAAACTTGTAGGTATTATTACGCTTAGTAAATTTACCACACAAATTGTTGGGTCTAGACCAACATTTGGATCAAGTTTCGTCGAATTCTGAGTACGTTCAAGATTTAGCTATTTTGCGCAGTTTTTTAAAATCAAGTTTATTTCCCTTTTATACAAACTTGTAGTTATTGTTACGCTTAGCAAATTTACAACACAACTTCTTGAGTCTAGTCCAACGTTTGGGTCAAGTTTCGTCGAATTCTAAGAACGTTCAAAATTTAGCTGTTTTGCGCATTTTATTAGAGCAAGTTTGTTCCCCTTTTATAAAAACTTATTGTGATTATTACGCTTAGCAAATGTACAACACAAATTCTTGAGTGTAGACCAACGTTTTGGTCAATTTTCATCGAATTCTGAAAACGTTCAAAATATAGCTTTTTTGCGCGGTTTTATTGAAGCAAGTTTGTTTCTCTTTTATACAAACTTGTAGTTATTATTACGTTTAGCAAATTTACCACACAAATTCTTTGGTCTACGCTAACGTTTGGGTCAAGTTTCATCGAATTCTGAGAACGTTCAAAATTTAGGTGTTTTGCGCGGTT
>NW_011628072.1:13426-13932 GCF_000512975.1 Sesamum indicum | reverse complement strand
GGGTCTAGACCAACGTTTGGGTCAAGTTTTTTCGAATTCTGAGAACGTTTAAGATTTAGCTGTTTTACAAGATTTAGTAACGCAAATTTGTTTCCATTTTATACAAATTTATAGTTACTGTAATGCTTAGCAAATTTACCGCACAAATTCTTGGATCTAGGCCAACGTTTGAGTCATGTTTCGGCGAATTGTGAGAACGTTCAAAATTTAACTATTTTGCGCGGTTTATTAAAGCAAGTTTGTTTCCTTTTTATACAAACTTGTAGTGATTATTACGCTTAGAAAATTTACCACACAAATTCTTGGGTCTAGACGCTTGGGTCTAGTTTGTTGGAATTCTGAGAACGTTCATGATTTAGCTGTTTTGCGCGTTTTTATAAAATCAAGTTTGTTTTCCATTTATACAAACTTGTCGTTATTGTTAGGCTTAGCAAATTTACCACATAAATTCTTGGGTCTAGACCAACGTTTGGGTCAAGTTTCATTAAATTCTGAGAACGTTAAAA
>NW_011628072.1:5925-10032 GCF_000512975.1 Sesamum indicum | reverse complement strand
CTTTTATACAAAATCGTAGTTATTATTAAATTTAGCAAATTTACCACACAAATTCTATGGTCTAGACCAATTTTTGGGTCAAATTTCATCGAATTCTGGTAACGTTCAAAATGTAATTGTTTTGCACGGTTTTATTATAACTAGTTTGTTTCCCTTTTATACAAACTTGTAGTTGTTATTACGCTTAGCAACCACACCACACAAATTGTTGGGTCTAGACCAACATTTGGATCAAGTTTCGTCGAATTCTGAGTACGTTCAAGATTATTTTGCGCAGTTTCATCGAATTTTGAGAACGTTCAAAATATAGCTTTTTTGCGCGGTTTTATTGAAGCAAGTTTGTTTCTCTTTTATACAAACTTGTAGTTATTATTACGTTTAGCAAATTTACCACACAAATTCTTTGGTCTAGGCTAACGTTTGGGTCAAGTTTCGTCGAATTCTGAGAACGTTCAAAATTTAGGTGTTTTGCGCGGTTTTATTAATGCAAGTTTGTTTCCATTTTATACATACTTGTAGTTATTGTTACACTTAGCAATTTTTTTACCACACAAATTCTTGTGTCTTAACCAACGTTTGGGTCAAGTTTCTTCGAATTCTGACAACGTTCAAAATTTAGGTGTTTTGCACGGTTCATTAAAGCAAGTTTGTTTCCCTTTAATAAAAACTTGTAGTTATTATTACGCTTAGAAAATTTACCACACAAACTCTCTGGTGTAGACCAACGTTTGGGTCAAGTTTTTTAGAATTCTGAGAACGTTCAAGATTTAGCTGTTTTACAAGATTTAGTAACGCAAATTTGTTTCCATTTTATACAAATTTATAGTTACTGTAATGCTTAGCAAATTTACCGCACAAATTCTTGGATCTAGACCAACGTTAGAGTCATGTTTCGGCGAATTGTGAGAACGTTCAAAATTTAGCTATTTTGCGCGGTTTATTAAAGCAAGTTTGTTTCCTTTTTATACAAACTTGTAGTGATTATTACGCTTAGCAAATTTACCACACAAATTCTTGGGTCTAGACCAACGCTTGGGTCGAGTTTGTTGGAATTCTGAGAACGTTCAAGATTTAGCTGTTTTGCTCGTTTTTATAAAATCAAGTTTGCTTTCCATTTATACAAACTTGTCGTTATTGTTAGGCTTAGCAAATTTACCACATAAATTCTTGGGTCTAGACCAACGTTTGGGTCAAGTTTCTTCGAATTCTGATAACGTTCAAAATTTAGTTGTTTTGCGTGGTTTTGTTCAAGCAAGTTTGTTTCCGTTTTATATAAACTTGTAGTTGTTTTTTCGCTTAGCAAATTTACCACACAAATTCTAGGGTCTAGGCCATCGTTTGAGTCAAGTTTCGTCGAATTCTGAGAACGTTGAAAATTGAGTTGTTTTGTGTGGTTTAGTTATAGCAAGTATGTTTCCCTTTTATACAAACTTGTAGTTATTGTTACACTTAGCAATTTTTTTACCAGACAAATTCTTGTGTCTTGACCAACGTTTGGGTCAAGTTTCTTCGAATTCTGAAACGTTCAAAATTTAGCAATTTTGCGCAGTTTATTAGAGCAAATTTATTTCCATTTTATAGAAACTTGTAGTTATTATTACCATTTGCAAATTTTCCACACAAATTCTTGGGTCTAGACAAACGTTTGGGTCAAGTTTCTCGAATTCTGAGAACGTTCAAAATTTAGTTGTTTTGCGCGGTTTATCAAAGCAAATTTGTTTCCCTTTTATACAAATATGTAGTTATTACTATGCTTAGCAAATTTACCACACAAATTCTTGTGTCTAAACCAACGTTTGGGTTAAATTTCGTTGAATTCTGAGAATGTTCAAAATTTAGCTGTTTTGCGCGATTTATTAATGCCAATTTGTTTTCCTTTTATACAAACTTGTAGTTATTGGTACGCTTAGCAAATTTACCAAAAAATACTTGGGCATAGCAAATTTATAACACAAATTCTTGGGTCTAGACCAACGTTTGGGTCAAGTTTATCAAATTCTGAGAACGTTCAAAATTTAGGTGTTTTGCGCAGTTCTATTAAAGCAAGTATGTTTCCCTTTTATACATACTTGTAGTTATTGTTATACTTAGCAAATTCTTTACCACACAAATTCTTGGGTCTAGACCAACGTTTGGGTCAAGTTTCGTCGAATTCTAAGTTCGTTCAAAATTTAGCTGTTTTGCGCGGTTTTATAAAATCAAATTTGTTTCCCTTTTATACAAACTTATAGTTACTGTTACCCTTATCAAATTTACCACACAAATTTTTGGGTATAGGCCAACGTTTGGGTCAAGTTTGTTGGAATTCTGAGAACGTTCAAGATTTAGCAATTTTGCGCGGTTTTATAAAATCAAGTTTGTTTCCCATTTATTCAAACTTGTAGTTATTATTATGCTTAGCAAATTTACCACACAAATTCATGGGTCTAGACCAACGTTCGGATCAAGTTTCATTGAATTCTCAGAACGTTCAAAATGTAGCTAATTTGCGTGGTTTTTTAAAGCAAGTTTGTTTTCCTTTTATTCACACTTTTAATTATTGTTACACTTAGCAAATTTACCACATAAATTCTTGGGTCCAGACCAACGTTTGGCTCAAGTTTAGTCGAATTTTGAGAACATTCAAAATTTAGCTGTTTTGCGTGGTTTATTAAAACGAATTTATTTCCCTTTTATACAAACTTTTTGTTATTATTACGATTAGCAAATTTCCCACACAAATTCTTGGGTCTAGACCAATGTTTGGGTCAAGTTTCGTCGAGTTCTGAGAAAGTTCAAAATTTAGCTATTTTGCGCGGTTTTATTAAAGCAAATTTCTTACCACACAAATTCTTGGGTCTAGACCAATGTATGGGTCAAGTTTCGTCGAATTCTGACAACGTTCAAAATTTAACTGTTTTGCGCGGGTTATTAAAGCAAGTTTGTTTCCCTTTTATACAAACTTGTACTGATTATTACGCTTAGCAAATTTACCACACAAATTCTTGGGTCTAGACCAACGTTTGGGTCAAGTTTCATTAAATTCTGAGACGTTAAAAATTTTTGCTGTTTTGCGTGGTTTATTAAAGCAGCTTTGTTTTTCTTTTATACAAACTTGTAGTGATAGTTACGTTTAGTAAATTTGCCACACAAATTCTTGGGTCTAGACCAATGTATGGGTCAAGTTTCGTTGAATTCTGACAACGTTCAAAATTTAACTGTTTTGCGCGGGTTATTAAAGCAAGTTTGTTTCCCTTTTATACAAACTTGTAGTTAGTGTTACGCTTAGCAAATTTACCACACAAATTTTTGGAACTGGACCAACATTTGTGTCAATTTCATCGAATTCTAAGAATGTCACAAATTTTGTTGTTTTGCGCGGTTTTATTAAAGCAAGTTTGTTTCCGTTTTATACAAACTCGTAGTTGTTGTTACGCTTAGCAAATTTACCATACAAATTCTTGGGTCTAGACCAACGTTTGGGTCAAGTTTCGTCGAATTCTGAGTACGTTCAGTATTTAGCTGTTTTGCGTGGTTTTACAAAATCTGGTTTGTTTCCCTTTTATACAAGCTTGTAGTTATTATTACGCATAGCAAATTTATAACACAAATTCTTGGGTCTAGACCAACGTTTGGGTCAAGTTTATCAAATTCTGAGAACGTTCAAAATTTAGGTGTTTTGCGCAGTTCTATTAAAGCAAGTATGTTTCCCTTTTATACATACTTGTAGTTATTGTTACACTTAGCAAATTCTTTACCACACAAATTCTTGGGTCTAGACCAACGTTTGAGTCAAGTTTCGGCGAATCGTGAGAACGTTCAAAATTTAGCAATTTTGCGCGGTTTATTAAAGCAAGTTTGTTTCCCTTTTATATATACTTGCAGTTATTATTACGCTTAGAAAATTTACCTCACAAACTCTCGGGTCTAGACCAACGTTTGGGTCAAGTTTTTTCGAATTCTGAGAACGTTCAAGATTTAGCTGTTTTACAAGGTTTAGTAACGCAAATTTGTTTCCATTTTATACAAATTTATAGTTACTGTAATGCTTAGCAAATTTACCACACAAATTCTTAGGTCTAGACAAACGTTTGAGTCAAGTTTCGGCGAATCGTGAGAACGTTCAAA
>NW_011628072.1:0-5612 GCF_000512975.1 Sesamum indicum | reverse complement strand
GTTCAAAATATAGCTTTTTTGCGCGGTTTTATTGAAGCAAGTTTGTTTCTCTTTTATACAAACTTGTAGTTATTATTACGTTTAGCAAATTTACCACACAAATTCTTTGGTCTAGGCTAACGTTTGGGTCAAGTTTCGTCGAATTCTGAGAACGTTCAAAATTTAGGTGTTTTGTGCGGTTTATTAATGCAAGTTTGTTTCCGTTTTATACATACTTGTAGTTATTGTTACACTTAGCAATTTGTTTACCACACAAATTCTAGTGTCTTGACCAACGTTTGGGTCAAGTTTCTTCGAATTCTGACAACGTTCAAAATTTAGGTGTTTTGCGCGGTTCATTAAAGCAAGTTTGTTTCCCTTTAATAAAAACTTGTAGTTATTATTACGCTTAGAAAATTTACCACACAAACTCTCTGGTGTAGACCAACGTTTGGGTCAAGTTTTTTAGAATTCTGAGAACGTTCAAGATTTAGCTGTTTTACAAGATTTAGTAACGCAAATTTGTTTCCATTTTATACAAATTTATAGTTACTGTAATGCTTAGCAAATTTACCGCACAAATTCTTGGATCTAGACCAACGTTTGAGTCATGTTTCGGCGAATTGTGAGAACGTTCAAAATTTAGCTATTTTGCGCGGTTTATTAAAGCAAGTTTGTTTCCTTTTTATACAAACTTGTAGTGATTATTACGCTTAGCAAATTTACCACACAAATTCTTGGGTCTAGACCAACGCTTGGGTCTAGTTTGTTGGAATTCTGAGAATGTTCAAGATTTAGCTGTTTTGCGCGTTTTTATAAAATCAAGTTTGTTTTCCATTTATACAAACTTGTCGTTATTGTTAGGCTTAGCAAATTTACCACATAAATTCTTGGGTCTAGACCAACGTTTGGGTAAAGTTTCTTCGAATTCTGATAACGTTCAAAATTTAGTTGTTTTGCGTGGTTTTGTTCAAGCAAGTTTGTTTCCGTTTTATATAAACTTGTAGTTGTTTTTTCGCTTAGCAAATTTACCACACAAATTCTAGGGTCTAGGCCATCGTTTGAGTCAAGTTTCGTCGAATTCTGAGAACGTTGAAAATTGAGTTGTTTTGTGTGGTTTAGTTATAGCAAGTATGTTTCCCTTTTATACAAACTTGTAGTTATTGTTACACTTAGCAAATTTACCACACAAATTCTTGGGTCTAGACCAACGTTTGGGTCAAGTTTTGTCGAATTCTGAAAACGTTCAAAATTTAGCAATTTTGCGCAGTTTATTAAAGCAAATTTATTTCCATTTTATAGAAACTTGTAGTTATTATTACCATTTGCAAATTTTCCACACAAATTCTTGGGTCTAGACAAACGTTTGGGTCAAGTTTCGTCGAATTCTGAGAACGTTCAAAATTTAGTTGTTTTGCGCGGTTTATCAAAGCAAATTTGTTTCCCTTTTATACAAACATGTAGTTATTACTACGCTTAGCAAATTTACCACACAAATTCTTGTGTCTAAACCAACGTTTGGGTTAAATTTCGTTGAATTCTGAGAATGTTCAAAATTTAGCTGTTTTGCGCGATTTATTAATGCCAATTTGTTTTCCTTTTATACAAACTTGTAGTTATTGGTACGCTTAGCAAATTTACCAAACAGAATTCTGAGAACATTCAAAATTTAGTTGTTTTGCATGGTTTATTAAAACAAATTTGTTTTCCTTTTATACAAACTTGTAGTTATTATTATGATTAGCAAATTTCCCACACAAATCTTGGGTTTAGACCAATGTTTGGGTAAAGTTTCGTTGAATTCTGAGAACATTCAAAATTTAGCTGTTTTGCGTGGTTTTATTAAAGCAAATTTGTTTCCCTTTTATAAAAACTTGTAGCTACTATTACGCTTAGCAAATTTACCTCACAAACTCTTGGGTTTAGACCAACGTTTGGGTCGAGTTTCATCGCTTTCTGAGAACGTTCAAATTAAGCTAATTTGCGCGATTATATTGAAGCAAGTTTGTTTTAATTTTATACAACCTTGTAGTTATTATTACGCTTAGCAAATTTAGCACACAAATTCTTGAGTCTAGACCAACGTTAGGGTCAAGTTTCGTCGAATTCTTAGAACGTTCAAAATTTAGCTATTTTGCGCGGTTTAATTAAAGCAAGTTTGTTTTTCTTTCATACAAACCTGTAGTTATTAATACGCTTAGCAAATTTACCACACAAATTCTTGTGTCTAGACTAGCGTTTGGGTCAAGTTTCGTCGAATTCTGAGAATATTCAAAATTTAGTTGTTTTGCGGTTTTATTAAAGCAGGTTTGTTTCCCTTTTAAACAAACTCGCTGTGATTATTGCGCTTAGCAAATATAGTTCACAAATTTTTTGGTCTAGACCAACGTTTGGGTGAATTTGCATCGAATTCTGAGAATGTTACAAATTTAGCTGTTTTGCGCGGTTTTATTAAAGCAAATTTGTTTCCCTTTAATACATACGTGTAGTTATTATTACACATAGCAAATATACCACACAAATTTTTGGGTCTAAACCAACGTTTGTGTCAAGTTTCGTTGAATTCTGAGAACATTCAAAATTTAGTTGTTTTGTGCGTTTAATAAAGCAAGTTTGTTTCCCTTTTATAAAACCTTGTAGTTATTGTTACGCTTAGCAAATTTACCACACAAAGTTTTGGGTCTAGACCGATGTCTAGGTCAAGTTTCGTCGAATTCTAAGAACGTTCAAAATTTAGCTGTTTTGCGCGATTTTATAAAATCAAGTTGGTTTCCCTTTAATACAAACTTGTAGTTATTATTACATATAGCAAATATACCACACAAATTCTTGGGTCTACACCAACGTTTGTGTCAAGTTCGTCGAATTCTGAGAATGTTCAAAATTTAGCTGTTTTGCGCAGTTTAATAAAGCAAGTTTGTTTTTCTTTTATACAAACTTGTAGTTTTTTTTACGCTTAGCAAATTTACCACACAAATTCGTGGGTCTAGACCAACGTTTGGGTCAAGTTTCATCGAATTTTGAGAACGTTTAAAATGTAGTTGTTTTGCACGGTTTAATTAAAGCACGTTTATTTATCTTTTATACAAAATGTAGTTATTGTTATGCTTAGCAAATCTACCACACAAACTCTTGGGTTTAGATCAATGTTTGGGTCAAGTTTCGTCGAATTCTGAGAATGTTGAAAATTTAGCTGTTATACGCGGTTTTATTAAAACACGTTTGTTTCCCTTTTATACAAATTTATAGTTATTATTACACTTAGCAAATTTACCACACAAATTCTTGGGTTTAGATCAATGTTTGGGTCAAGTTTCGTCAAATTCTGAGAACATTGAAAATTTAGCTGTTTTGCGCGATTTTATAAAAGCAAGTTTGTTTCTCTTTTATACAAACTTGTAGTTATTCTTACGCTTAGTTAATTTACCATACAAATTCTTGGGTCTAGACCAACGTATGGTTCAAGTTTTATCGAATTTTGAGAACGTTTAAAATTTAGTTGTTTTGCACGGTTTAATTAAAGCACGTTTATTTATCTTTTATACAAACTTGTAGTTATTGTTATGCTTAGCAAATCTACCACACAAATTCTTGGGTTGAGAACAACGTTTGTGTCAAGTTTCGTCAAATTTTGATTACATGCACAATTTAGATGTTTTGCGCGATTTAATAAAGCAAGTTTCTTTCCCTTTTATACAAATTTGTAGTTATTGTTACGCTTAGTATATTTACCACACAAATTTTTGGATCTAGACCAACGTTTGGGTCAAGTTTCTTCGAATTCTGTGAATGTTGAAAATTTAGCTATTTTGCACGATTTTACAAAATCAAGTTTGTTTCCATTTTATACAAATTTGTAGTTATTATTACGTGTAGCAAATTTACCACACAAATTCTTGGGTCTAGACCAACGTTTGGGTCAAGTTTCATCGAATTCTAAGAACGTTAAAAATTTAGCTGTTTTGCGCGGTTTATTAAAGCGAGTTTGTTTCATTCTTATACAAACTTGTATTTATTACTACGCTTAGAAAATTTACCACACAAATTCTTGGGTCTAGACCAACGTTTGGTCAAGTTTAGTTAAATTCTAAGAACGTTCAAAATTTAGCTGTTTTGCGCGGCTATATTAAAGCAAGTTTGTTTCCCTTATATACAAACTTGTAGTTATTATTACGCTTAGCAAATTTACCACACAAATTCTTGGGTCTAGACCAACGTTTAGGTCAAGTTTTGTCGAATTCTGAGAACGTTCAAAATTTAGCTGTTTTAGGCAGTTTTATTAAAGCCTGTTTATTTTCTTTTATACAAATTTGTAGTTTTTATTACGCTTAGCAAATTTACCACACAAATTCTTGTATCTAGGCCAACATTTGGGTCAAGTTTCGTCGAATTCTGAGAACGTTCAAAATTTAGCTGTTTTGCGCGGTTTTGTTCAAGCAAGTTTGTTTCCGTTTTATATAAACTTGTAGTTGTTTTTTCGCTTAGCAAATTTACCACACAAATTCTAGGGTCTAGGCCATCGTTTGAGTCAAGTTTCGTTGAATTCTGAGAACGTTGAAAATTGAGTTGTTTTGTGTGGTTTAGTTATAGAAAGTATGTTTCCCTTTTATACAAACTTGTAGTTATTGTTACACTTAGCAAATTTACCACACAAATTCTTGTGTCTAAACCAACGTTTGGGTTAAATTTCGTTGAATTCTGAGAATGTTCAAAATTTAGCTGTTTTGCGCGATTTATTAATGCCAATTTGTTTTCCTTTTATACAAACTTGTAGTTATTGGTACGCTTAGCAAATTTACCAAACAAATACTTGGGTCTAGACCAACGTTTGTGTCGAGTTTCGTCGAATGCTGAAAACGTCCAAAATTTAGCTGTTTTGCGCGATTTCATTAAAGCAAGTTTGTTTCCGTTTTATACAAACTTGTAATTGTTGTTATGCTTAGCAAATTTACCATACAAATTCTTGGGTCTAGACCAACGTTTGGGTCAAGTTTCGTCGAATTCTAAGTTCGTTCAAAATTTAGCTGTTTTGCGCGGTTTTATAAAATCAAATTTGTTTCCCTTTTATACAAACTTATAGTTACTTTTACCGTTATCAAATTTACCACACAAATTCTTGGGTCTAGGCGAACGTTTGGGTCAAGTTTGTTGGAATTCTGAGAACGTTCAAGATTTAGCAATTTTGCGCGGTTTTATAAAATCAAGTTTGTTTCCCTTTTATTCAAACTTGTAGTTATTATTACGCTTAGCAAATTTACCACACAAATTCATGGGTCTAGACCAACGTTCGGGTCAAGTTTCATTGAATTCTCAGAACGTTCAAAATGTAGCTATTTTGCGTGGTTTTTTAAAGCAAGTTTGTTTTCCTTTTATTCAAACTTTTAATTATTGTTACACTTAGCAAATTTACCACATAAATTCTTGGGTCCAGACCAACGTTTGGCTCAAGTTTCGTCGAATTTTGAGAACATTCAATATTTAGCTGTTTTGCGTGGTTTATTAAAACGAATTTATTTCCCTTTTATATAAACTTTTTGTTATTATTACGAGTAGCAAATTTCGCACACAAATTCTTGGGTCTAGACCAATGTTTGGGTCAAGTTTCGTCGAGTTCTGAGAAAGTTCAAAATTTA